>NC_090174.1:7878349-8048349 GCF_024679245.1 Pseudorasbora parva | reverse complement strand
ATGGTTTGAAGCTGTATGCAAACGATGAACACCCAGTACTATATATAGCTCCATATCTAAGATAAAAATAATCTGTAGCCTCTAAGGCACTCTCAAATGGAACGAAGGCAAAGGTGTAACACGGTAACACGTTTGATGACCAGACATGGGAAAAAGAGAAGAGAGATTCAATAACGGTTTTGAGATTCAACGAGTCTTCAAATATCTTCATCCAGATATGCTCACCTCAGCTGCAAAAAATAAGACAGAAAGCTTTAGTTGATGCGTAAAACTTAACACAAGCCTGTTAACAAGTTTCCACCGAAGACTTAAGTACACAATAACTAGAGAAATGGCCTATTACATATCAAGTGCATTCATTTATGAAGGATCTGAGGACTCTGTAATAGCAACCCATGTAGCTTCAAGAGGGCGACCATACGTCTGTGCTGTTTATATTCTTATGATTATAAGAATATAATGTTTTATATTCTTATGATTGTATGGTTAATGGGGTATTTTTTGTCTTCTCGAGTTAGAGATGAGGTTTTTAACGTATGTATTAGTATGACTGCGTTCACATCAGCAGCGAACCGTACCGGAGTTCATGTGAACCGTACTCAAGACCACCCTCTGGAACTCTGATGTCACTCGAACTGTGCGCAATCAAAAGTGCAAGAGCGAAAGCACCCTAAATATCTGAACATGCAAAGGCCTATATCAAAAGAAAGAAAATAACCTAACGTTTTATTCCAGCTTCATTCATTCATTTTTTTCAACATTTGAATGCGTGTAAGTTTCATAAAATAAAAAAAGCTACATTTTGATCAAAAAGTAAAACATGTTTATGTCAAAGACAACGTCTGGATCAGATTCAGAGTGATAATCAAGCACAGATGGAGGAGATCGAGTCCATCAACAGCCCTAATGCTTGCACAGTCCTGTAACTCGTCCTGGGTCGACATTTCATTCAGTAACATTAGGCAGTTTTGATTTATATTATATGTTTAACTCTTTCCCTGCCAAACACAGAATTTCCCGTGATTTGTGAGAAAACACTTCCCGCCTAAAAACAGAATTTTCCGGATTTCTGTGTTTTCACTTTCAGACACTAGGGGGTGCTATTACACATCTTCTGAATGAGTATAGAATCTTCTGATCAAATCACACGTGAGGAAGACAAAGTAAAACAAGCGATTGTATGTAAGTAAATGCATTTGAAAAATAACGTGATCATCATCATTAAACATCACATAAATCAAAACCGCCTAATGTTGAAATGAATGAAATGTCAACTCAGGACGAGCTACAGGACTGTGCAAGCATTAGGGTGTTGATGGACTCGATCTCCATCTGTGCTTGATCATCATTCTGAATCTGATCTGAATACAGTCTTTCATAAAAACTTGATTTTCTGTTCCTTTTTTTGTGAAACATCCATTTTCAAGTGTTAAAAAATAATGCATGAGGCTAGAATAAAACATTTTATTTTTGGTTTAAAATATGAGGGTCAGCTCTTTCTTTTGATATATTGCATGCTCAGATATTCCTAAAACAAAATATTCTATGGGCTGTGAAAATGGTCAATAATCCTGGTGGTGACTGGTAACTTTTTTTTTACACAACGCTGGCAGGGAGAGTTAATGTTAAAGATCACATTATTTTACAAATGCATCTGCTTATATATGCTATCGCTTGTTTCTGCTTCTTCGCATGTGTTTTTTATCAGGAGATTCTGTACTATTCCAGAAGATACGTAATAGTGCTCCCTACTGTATAACAGTGAAAACATGGAAAGCCGGAAAATTCCGTCAATGTCAGTGAAGAATGTTAATGACGAGGTTGATGATTAGATATTGTAGATGCCACACAAAATAGACGGGATGTGGTAAAGAGACTGGATTCATTATTCCTGGTGTGGAGATTCGATCTAACATTTTTTGGTCAGCAGGCAATCTAGCATTTTCTATAAAAGTTTAATGACCGTTTTTTAAAAAACCCTGCTGTTAATACCTCTAAAGGGAATACTTCCTAAGTAAAGCTTGTGTGTGTTTGTGTGTGTGTGTGTGTTACTATATGCATCTCCTCTGGCTCTCAGTAGAATTGGGCACTAACAGTGAAACTATTAGTTGCTACATATTGCAGTGGAAAGATGATTGATGAAGTATAAATCTTTTAAATGGCAGAGCAATTTACTGGCATCAAATCAGTATACTAACAAGTTAGCGGTGACACCAAGGTGCCATTGTAATAATATAATCAATGTTATTCACTTCACCCCTCAGTGGTTTTACTGTTGAGGCTGATCAGCATATAGAATATTAATCAACAAATTAGAATATCTATTAACCAATCAACAGTGCCATGGTATGATCATCTGTAAAGATTGTACACAACAGATGGCTTTGCATTACTGCAAAATGTTACTACTAAAAACACCTTCAGTTCAGGGTCCAGTTCTCACTATGACACGGTATATACAGCAATCCTTAAGTTAAATGTACTACTTTTTAATACCTTTTTTACTACCTTCAGAATATTTTTTAAAACCATCACGACACTGAATTGCAAGTGTTAATCAGCAACCTTTCTATTATTTACACAGATTTTGACATATATAACATACAAAAAAGAACGACACCAGGAGGAAATCTGTTATAAGTTATCATTCAGACACAGTAAAATAGATCTCAACATTCACAAAGGTTGGTTAAGGAGAAGCTTTACTGCATACACATCTGATTTCAATTAATAATTGGTAATTCAGCAGTTCAATAATTTAGTGTTTTTTTTCCAACAACAAAACCTGAGCCAAATATTACATTTCTATAACTGTGATAAGTTAATAATACCTTTTATTTATAAGTTGTTGAATTTAACAAAATACTAAAAACTAGTGCTGTCAATCGATTCAAAACTTTAACTAGATTAATCACACTTTTTTTCTGTGATTAATCACAATAAAAAAGAAATGTTTTTGCACGTTTTTAATATATTTTTTAATATAATAATTTCACATTTAATCAAATCAATGTAGAAACAACATAAAGACAGTATATTTTAAATACTTGTTTAAATGGCATCTTTTGATGAATGAAGGCCAGTATTACTGATATTAATACAGCTACTGATTTTTTTTTTTTACATTTATTATTAGGCTTCAAAAATATAACAGTTTTTAATTGAAGTAAACTTAAAACAATGCTAACATAAACCCATAATAAATGTCATGTTTCCTCCTGCCCTTCCTGTCTTAACAGTTAGGAAATATACAGAAATTTAATAAAGTTATCAAAGTTATATGCAGTCTGCGCTGCATTAACTATAAATTAAATAGTTAATCCTTATTAAAGCTACAAAAGTTACTTAGTTAAGAGCAGCGAGTCATTTTCTCTGTTCCAGGGGCGTTTCTAGGATTTTCATTTTAGGGGGGCTCAGCCCCCAGTGAGGGTAGGCCTGTAGAAAAATGGTGACACTATTTAGTTTAGGGTCCAAATTGCGCTATTAACTAATAGCTTACAAACATGCATACCCAGAAGATATTGGCTGTTTATTATTACTTATAAAGCAAATATTAACACCTTACTGCATGGCCATACTGTACATACCCAATAATGTAGTCAGGTTTATGGATCCCAAATGTTAGGGTGGCTCGGGGGCATGCTCCCCTGAGAATTCTATGATCTACATATGTGCATTTTAAGATGTTCTGAAGGCCAAAAAATTAGATAACAATAGCTTGAAAACCATGTCACTGGGCAGTAGATTATTTGTCTTTCTTAATATCCACGTCTCTCTTTTTCTCTGTTTTTATCTTGCCCTGTCTCTTCCCCTCATAACGCTGAGCTTTGACTGATATTTTATCCGTTTTTGTCAGTGAGTAAAGTAAACATATGGTTTACATATTAACATACTGATATTTGTATGTTTCATGAATAATCTTCTTAGACACGTTAATTTACTGTTTATTAAAGTTTTAAGTTTATTAAATTCACAATATGAACACATTCATTACTAATGCCCAATACAGGCTGAAATTTTTTTTTTTAATTTACTGGATGTTTTTTTTTATTTACTGGATATTACAAATAGAATTATATAATTTACAATATATACACATTTAATTATGCCTAATCTGATGAAAATGGCTTTGTTAATATTTCTTGTTCGTTAAGGCCTACATGAATCACATAGGCATATTTCCAGTTTAAAATGGTGAAATTAGACAAAAGTTTATTTTTTTCTTTTGTTTAATATTTCTGACTTAAATATATGCTGCTAAACTAAACATTCATGTTATCTTACTTGACGTCGAATTGCGCTGCTAAAATTTACGCTCAGCCTCAGCAGTTTCTGTGACCATAAAGCCCGCCTACTCTGATTTGATTGGTTTTATCAAATATTTTGACATTGACGAGCAGTGACAGACCAATGACGCTCAGATTTACACACACACACACACCTCTGCTTCTGACGTGTACTGTGCTCTGCTCAGAGCCGCTGCGGATTGGAGAGACAAACTAAAAAAGGGGACGAAGCCGAAGCCTCCCACCAGTTTCATATGTTTTAAAGGTTAATCACATATTTTTTAGGGGGGCTGAGGCATAAGTTGGGCTGAAGCCCCCCTAAAAAAGGCCTAGCGACGCCCATGTTCTGTTCCCTTTGTTCTTTAACTTTACAGACAGGAAGCTTTATTGGCTGCTGTCCCTTTAAGAGCAGACAGACACGCGGATCTCACTGTTTATATACTGTCTATGGATCGCGCCTCATTCTCTCACAACTCTTTTTGTTCATTTTAGACTTTATATCATTTAAGATTGCTAGGATAGTCGTTGAAGATATGCCTTGAAGTAAGTCTAAAATAAAACGTAAGCCAGCCACTTCTGTTGAGCGCGCTGTGCTCTGAGATGATGCCGAACGACCGCTGAATATGACGTCAGCATCAAACATACGTTGAGATGGAGACGAAAGATCTTTGATCATGTGCCCAGATATGCTAAAGCTCATATTTAAACGAACGCGAACGCAGATAGAATTTCAATCAGAATAGGACACCTGATAGTCTGAAAAAATAATAACTAATTTGGAAAAAAAAATAATACCTCTGAGACGACATTTAACACTTTTAATGGCCTTAAATTTGACAATTTTGATTTATCACTTTTTATAATACTTTTTAAAACCCCGCGGACACCCTGTATGAATTAGTTTTTTATTAGCATGCATATTACTGGGATATTGGATATTTATTAGTAAGTATAAAGCACATATTAATGCCTTATTCTGCATAACCATATTCTACATTCCTTCATCCTATCCAAAGCCTAAACTTGACAACTACATTACTAACTATTATTAAGCAGTAATTATGAGTTTACTGAGGCAAAATTTGAAGTTTCTAGTGAGAAGTGGACCCTAATCTAAAAGGACCAAAAATGACTATTCTTATTCACTTATATCTATAAAAGATGCAGCATATGCAAACTTCTCAAAGTCAGTGATATGAATAGATGCTAACAGGTGGAAAGGCTAACAAAAAAGAATGTTACCGTGTTTTTGGGTGGGATGTTGGGTTTTTGTGCAAGAACTGGTTTCTTCATTAGAGTGGGTTTTGAGGGTTTGGGGGAGGACGGGCCAGCAGTCGTGATGGGTGAAGCCGCCAGGCCGTTGTCCTGAGCCAGTTCCTCTAGAGGGGCACCTACTATCACATAGTGTTTCTTCCTTAGTTCACCCAAGCGCAGGCGCTCATTCTCCAGCATGGTCTCAAGCTCGAGAACCTTCACCTGGGAGAGAAAAAACAAAACACTGTTATATTATATGCATCGTATCAAGTTTACCCACAGAAGTGCTGAAAACGTTCTGAAACGTATCACTAGCATTCATAAATACACTAAACTACTGAGGTTTGGTACAGATTTAAAAAAAGTAAAATGCAAATACTTTTCCAACACTTTCAAACAGTGTCAGCGGGAGAAAAGTGCCTTTAATTCAAACACCCTTTACCTCTATTTCAGTTTTAGCCTCATTTGCATTCATTTAGTTTCAGTTTCAAAGTACAGAATAGCATTAATGTTAGGACACAAGAATTTATTAAGCAGTGCACCATTCCCAGGCATAGCAGATCAGTGGAGCATGTTACAATAAACTGCACAAGACTGCTAAATTGACACTAAGTTGACCTCAGCTGCTTCAGGTATTCAGAGGTGTATACTAAATCACATCAGGGAATCAAACCTGTGACCTTGGCTTTATGTATTATATGAATTCATGTTTCGATCTATATTACATCAACACATCAAGGAAATCTGCACTTATCTAGCCACTTTAATGCTATTCATTATAATTATGTTGGTTTAATCTATCTCACTGAACATTATCACAGTGTTTCAGTAAATTAACTGTCATGTCAAACAAAAGTTAAGTGCCACAAGGCTTAGTGCTAGGATCATGTACTTTTCACCTTGCGCTGTCAGAATGAGGGTGTGCAAGCTATCCTTACCACTCTTTTTTATTTTTTATTATGTCTCCCAACAAAGAGGCTTGCTCTATAACTTGCTCTACAGCTCCTTGGTGTCAAAGTTTTGTCGGTGTCCTTGGTGTCTTTTAACTGCGTGTGTGTCCAGAGCTCCAGAGCAGAATTCCATCACTCTTCGGTTTATCACGCCTGGCTTTGATCTTATGTACTACTCTTACTGTGAGATTGACCCAGTTGTATTCGTTTGCTGTTTCGACTGCTCCTCCTAACAAACTCTGCCTGTTACTGACCTTGATCTCGCGTCATCCCTGGATTAACGCTGTGTGTGGACGAATCTCCCGGAGCTGACCTCTGCCTGTCTGACTTGTACCATCATCCCCTGCTGAGCTGACTGAAAGCACGGCTAGAGATACAATCCTCATTACAGGCTTGTGACGTGCTACGCTGCAGGGACCTGTAAACTCTTCCTGACATCAGATACGGTGATGCATTGGTGCGTTTCAGATCACTGTCTTTATGTTAAACGGGTCAGATCGGCTAGCTATTATATTTGTTAACGTATATAGTCCAAATGTAACTTGCAATTGAACTCATTAAGTGTTTTAAGAGATCCTGAGTGGACTCTCACTACAGGTATCTTAAACACCTTAATTAGTCATTATTTTCAACAGAAATGTCTGTGATTGTCTACAGTACTCAACCAGAGACCTTTCATTTATTAGCTTTTTTCTTATATTTAATCATTTAGGAGATGCTTTTATCCAAAGCGACTTAAATATGAGGAGAGCAACAGAAGCAATCAAAACAACAATTACTTTTGTTAAACAATTACAAAATAAATTATGTTACATAAAGTGATATAACCCCTTTAATGCTGGAATAAAATATATTCACTGTCCAAAAACTAAAAAATATGCTTAAGAGTCTATGATTGGATCATTATTGCTGTGATTATTATGTTTCTAGCATGTTATATGTTTGGAACAGTTCTTCTGACCCTAACTGATGGAGTGTGTAGCTTTTCATTTATTAAAAAACCATGTAGGAAGACACATCATAGCCATATTCCAGGATGACAATGTCAAGATTCATCAGCTCATCAACTGTGAAAGAATGAGGGAGCATGATTAATCATAAAATCACAAAATTTACTATCAAGAGGTGCATACATTTTTGGTCCAGATCTTGTATTGACACGGCAAGAGTCCAGCACTCTGTAAAGTCTCCTCTAGCACATCCCAAAGACTTTCAATGAATTTAAGGTTTGGACTCAGAGGTGCCAATTCATGAGTGAAAATGATTCGTCATGCTCCCTCCAAACCATTCTTTCACAGTTCGACCTGATGAATCTTGACATTGTCAAAAAAAAATCCAAAAATATCTAGCTTCCGGTGGACCACCTTCTGTATTCAACTTACGGAAAAAGCAGATGATGTCAGACCTAACGCAAGCGCTTTTAACTGAACTTGGATATTTTTCTTACATAAATGTATCGCGTCGCTTCAGAGGGGTATTCTAAATGAATTCATCTGAAAGAAGAAAGTCATATAGACCTAGGATTTCTTGAGGGTGAGTAAATCATGTGGTAATTAGAATGTTTGGGTGAACTATCCTTTAATTCAGATTTAATGGAGATCATGATCCCTCCCTGAAACAAATATTCATAAATGATCATAATTTATTTTGCATCTTTCCCTTTGAACTAATCTATATAATATATAATATCAAAAGATGGATGAGAAGTAATTTCCTGCTGCTTAAGTCAGAAAAAAAAGAGGTCTTAATTACTGGACCAGAAATCGCCAAATGTAATCATTTCTTGATGAATTTCTTTGGTTAGAAACCTGGGCATTCTTCCATCTTAGAATTTTTTTGCTCATTGGCCCACATTTATCAAAAGTGCGTACACCAAATTTCCAGCGTACACCTTGCGTACACCCAAACCCACGGTGACTTTAAGATTTATCAATATGGACGTTGGCGTACGGCACACTCAAATCCTACGCCAGCTCAGGAGGTGGTGTACGCACGTTTGAATTAGTGTGAAAATATGCAGAAAAACTATTCCTAACATCACAAAACACACTGACAAAGATATGCTATATTATGACCCACTGTAAACAACAACAACATAGTTATTATAAACTTTTATTATAAAAAGGGTTACTTCAGCGATTAGCATATGGCTTTGTATCAGTAGAAACCCTGGAGTATATTCAAATGATTGTGCTTTCCCCCCTCATATCCCCCTGAGATGAGAGATGTATGCAATTTATTTCTGGAAAAATTCCTCCTATGATGCAAATTAATGATATTTGCATCATAGGAGGAATGTTTGGCAAAAGGCTAAAGACTACAGCCAGCAGAGGGAGCCATTCAGCTCAGCTCGCAGCTGCAGTCATTACTTTATTTAATTTAATCGTGTTTTAACTTTTTTAATTAATTTCTAAGAAAGTTAAGCTTCCAAAGGCATAAACTGAAACACACCAGACTGAACACGCGTCGTGAATGTATGCCGCGAATGTGGTCGCGATTACCTCAGCTCTCATCACGAGAGCTCATCAGCTCATTTATGACGTTAAATGTAATCTGACTCCTAATCTGAGTTAGTGCTGTGAGACTCACGCGGCGACTCGATCGTTATATTGAACACACACGTTCAGTATTTAATTGTAGTGTCTGTTCTCCAACTCAGTCACAGTAATCCAGTAGCGGTGGCTTTGGGAATGGCCTCACAGGGCAGCGAAGCATTCTGGGAATTGTAGTCTTTCATCCTCATGAGACAAAAATACATTTTCGTTTTTTTCTCAGTCTAGAAAGCACCAAATTCAAAAATAATTTCACATTTCTACTACAATATGACCCAGTAATGACCCCTTAATGACCCAGTTTAAATACAGATTCATCTTTTCAGCGCTGAAGTACCCCTTTAAGTGTTTATTTTTGTGCAACATGAACTTCAATGTTTAATTTGTGTGACTTTACCAAAGCATTTGATTTGTTGGCATATGTATTCGCCTGTGCACTTTAGTGACCTAATAGTGACCTGTGCGTTTCAGGGTTAGGCCCGACAGCTGCGCACGGACTGGGACTGAAAATAAATCAGACTGACAAAATAATAAAAAGGACATTCTTCTTCTTTTAAATAATAATAATAATAATAATAAAAACATTCTTCTTCTAAATAACAATAAGCATCATTAATAATAAAAATCATAATAATAATAATAATAATAATAATACTAAGAAGAATCTTATAAATTGTCATGCAATTATTAATGTGAATGAATGGTACTCCACATCATCACTATTGTACACCCAAATACATGAGCCGCGATACGAAATTAAATACTAATTGTTTAAAGGTAATTTATCATCCAAACAGCTATTTGAACTGCTGGAGTGCGCTTCTCAACCTCCACACTATTAACAGTACTCGTAATTTGGGTCCATATTTTGTTTTTGTGGGCGCATTTAATCCCACTCTTTAAACTCCCAAATGATGGTCTCGATCTCCACATCGGAGAAGTTTTGCTTCTTTGCCGTCTTCCGTGTGTCCATGGCGTAAAATGAGGGCGTGGGGGAGGCGGAGACTTGAATATATAGGGGCGTTACTCTAATGACGATCGTTTTCAGCCGCGGCATTTATTAGGTGTACGGTATTTACAGGTTTACGGTATTGCGTACACCTGGATTGCAGAGGTGCGCACAGCTTCATAAATCAGGCGGTGAGAGGAGTGTAAGCATAATCTTACGCCGACATATACGCCCGTTTCTACCCAAGATTGATAAATGGGCCAATGTGTTCAGGACCTAAAGACCTAGATTGTTGTAATGCATTAGTGGGTGAATTTCCTGCAGCCGTATTAAAACACTTCAACTGATATAAAATGCAGCAGCCAGAGTGCTTACTAGAATCAGTTTGATCCTATTAGCCTGGTTTTATACACTGATAACCTTTGTTCCATGTGACCAAGAAAATCTTAAAACAAACCTGCGCCTCAATTTCTTCTCTTTTGAGCTTAATCAGGGACATGCCAGAGAAGTCCATGGTGTCTTAATATGCACATGAGAAGAAAATGAAAAAAGAATTGTTAATAATTGTGTCATAGCATAACTATATATTTCTTATTGAATAGAAGCACAAGGAACCATGAGCCAAAAGCCCCTATAACATCACCCTTACCCTTATCCTCGATCTGGTCCAGCCCGGTCCTGGTGGACGCCACGACGCCGGCAGCCATCTCATTAACATGACGCGACGCCTGCTGAAGAGTGCCGAGCTTCTTACTGCCGCGGTCAGCTTTTACCTGTAGATGAAAAGGCAAAGCAAAAAAATCATAATGCAGAATACATTTCTAATACATCACTTTTGATTCACTGCCCTATATATGATATAAAAGTGCAACCTTGGAGGCTGCAACAAGCTGTGCAGTACTAGCAGCGATCTCGTGAGAGCAGACGATCAACTCCTCATATTTCCCAGTGTGCAACACCACTTTATCAGCAGAATCACTGTTGGAAAGGGAAAGAAGACATTTGTTACCAAAAATAAATGGATATAAAAAATTGGGTTACACTTTATTTTGTCTGTGGTACAGTGCAATCATACATTTGTGTATTAAATAATAATAATGAACTACATGTTCTTACTTTAGGGTTAGGATTTGGTCAATTGCATGTAATTATGCATAGTTTTTAGTAATTACTATAGTAATTAAATGTAATGAGTGTTTAACATGGACACTGTAAAATAAAGTGTTACCAAAAATAATATCAGCTCTCGAAGATGTAGCAAAAATACATACACCATCTGTGTCGCACCCCATCCCACAGCTTTGGAGGCAGAAATAAGACCCTCTGTCCAGCGAGAGTTACGAGCGTAAAACTCTTTTATCGAAGCTGCGCCCTAGAAAGAATACATGTTGAGGTATCTCTCAGGTAACAAACACACACACACACACACACGTTCTATGTTTTATGAGGACTTTCCATAGGCGTAATGGTTTTTATACTGTACAAACCATATTTTCTATCCTCCTACACTGCCCCTAAACCTACCCATTACAGGAAACATTCTGCATTTTTACTTTCTCAAAAAAACTGAATGATTTATAAGCTGTTTTCCTCATGGGGACCTAAAATGTCCCCACAAGGACAAGGATTTCGGATATTGCCATCTTTGTGGCGACATTTTGTCCCCATAACGTAGGAATTACCAGCCCACACACACACGCACGCACGCACAGACAGAAATTACACATGCACCAAATGCATATCAGAGAAAGGTTTTAAAACTTTCCATTTGATAATAAAGACTAAAACTAACTTTAAACTACAATTTAGACCACCAAGGATAACATTAGGAATAATGACAAGAATAATGATGATGATGATGATAATAATTTGAAAACTTTTACCTTTCCACTCTCCACAATCTCCTTTTGCAGGTCTGTGGATGCCAACACCAGAAGACGAATTGCCTAAAGGGAATTAACATTTAAATAATATATAAATGATACACAGTAACAGTAAATTATGCATATTCACAAACACACACCCTATAGTAAGTCCATTTGGTTAATTAATATTAGTCGGTACTAATTTGCGTAATTACACAGTAACAAAGACACCTTAAAATATAATACACAACAGATAGAAGTTTGTGATCTTTATTGAATAAGCACATCACTAGCTCTTTTAAATCAAGTGGCAAATTTCAATTATGAAATGTGAGATTCCAACAAAATTGGAATCTCTCATAAAACATTTGGACACAAAAAATACTTTTGGTTGCCTGCACTACTTGCACTACCAATACTTTTTTTCCCATCGTTGAAGTGAACAAAATCGTTACTTCCTGGAAAAATTGGCACAAAATACCTGTAATAAAAATGGAAGTTGCTGCAATCGGTGAAATGTTGCCAACTTCTTTCAAAGTATAATAGCTAAAGCCTGCTTGAAAAGTTGTCAGATGTTGTAAGATAACATTAATTAGCATATTCATGACATCATTATGTCATATGTGCATTCTGTCTAGTATAAGCCCTTTACATTTCTTCACTTATCTCCGACTCCCTATGCCCACACACTATTTTAATACAGCCAAATTACAAATAAAATATATTTTTCAATTTTTGTTTTCAGACAACAGTACAAATATGAAATAGTGACTGAAATGCATCCCATTAAGACAACATGTTAACCAGCAGTCACTTTTAAGCTGCTGCTAAAATCCTGATTTATAGATGTTGCATGACAAAAACATCATACACAAAAGATAGAGAAAGTGGCTGTGCTGTGATATCGGGAGTTATCCTGTTGTGAGAAAGCAAGGCCTCACACTCATAGAGAAGAACCAGCAAGTCTGGAAACTTTTGTCCAAAAAGTGTCTAGATTTGTAGCTAGACATTTTGTCGGGAAAAAGTTTGCTAAAGGGGTCTGAAAAGTTAGCGACAATGTCACTAAAGCCGCATTTCCACCGCAGGAACTAGGAAATTTGGGGTGGTACTCGTGTGTTTCGGCCACAGGAACTAGGGTCTAAAAGAAGTTCCGGGTAAATATTTCCCCGTCCAAAAGGCCTTGCTCGCGAGGTAGTACTATTTCAAAGTTCAGGAATTTTCAAGGGCGGGACTTGGGTGCTGAACATGCTGATTGGTTGAGCTCATGCAGCATTTTATTTCACCCGGCATTTTTAAAAGTCTTTTGCGAGGTTTGTTCTGCGTTCAGTAAATATCCGTCTTGCTCTTTCTGTCTGATGACGTGGGTTTTCTCAGCCATCTCACGGTCAATGTCCGTAATAGATGATAATAACATACATTGTCATTTTAAATCTAGCTTTACAAGCTTTCAGAATACGCTTTAGTTAGTATCAGTGCTCTTTTACGCCGTTTGTTAATTACCTCTTTAGGAAACCAATACATAACCAGCAAAAGCAGCACAGCTTGAAACTCCTCCAGACTTGTTATTGTTGCAGACATTGTCACGCTAAAATGATTACTGTCCGTCACTGACTGGGAGGAGCAGTCGTGCGCAGTCCTACATCACCGGACTAATTTGCCTAATTTTCACGGTACTTTAGACCGCGGTGGAAACGCAGACAGTAGCAGGTCTGTCGGAAAAAATGTTCCTGTAAAAAAATATTCCTGGTACAAATTGTCCCGGGTAATTTTGATGGAAATGGGGCTTAAGTTGGCAACTCTGCTACTGTGGCTCTTTTTTTGCCTCAGAGAGAACAGATGAGACGCAATTAACGCCCATGTTTTCTTGCCTTAGTATGCTTTTGGGAAGTCATTATATCGAATCATTTTGATGACAGACTTTGGCTCAGGCATTTCAGAATGATCAAACCAATATTTGAGATGCTGTGTAATGAAACTGATTCACTGGTTATCCAATCACACCCTCTGTTGCAGCAAAGTGTGTTTGGGATTTATTCTGTACACGCATTTCGTCATAGTTTGTACATTACGTCTTCTTATTGGACAAAACAATTATCTGCCTCAACTGAGCACATTTTTAGAACTTATGAGCATTAGCATTTTCATCCAGCGGTTTTTCCCTGTGATATCATACATTTGCATAAAAATAGTTGGATGGAAACATTTTTATGGAAGTAAATAGAATACGAAATGTTAAATTTCATGTTCTAATCTTACCTTCATAAGGTCAGTGCAGCTATTTAGGATTCTTGAAGAAAAAATGAAGAGAGAAAATGCATATAAATGGACACAAGCAAGCATTCTGTATATTTAATGAGTGACACTTTCTTAAGTTTCAACAAGTCAACTGGTTACAGGCATACAAATCAAGTACCTTTCATTGACCTCCAGTTGGACTCCTGTTGCGTCCTTCCTGGTCTGATTCATCATTTCCTATACAACCAAACAATTAAAATAAATATCAAAACAAAAGCAAAATATATATTACATATAATAACCTTAATGCCTCAATATGACTGCATGTGCTTATCTGTGACCCAGTATCAACACAAACACTAACATAACACTTCATAAAGCTATAATCCATAACAGGTCTGCGAACATGTCACATTATGTTACCATAAGCAGACATTATATGCCAGGAAGGTTTTACACCAGATACTTAAGAAAGCAGAGGTTTTCTGTAATCAATAAATGGCCAAAAACAAGGGTTAAAGTACCCTTTTAACTCACATCTATTCTCCTAACAGCCTCCTCGATGGCAGCAGAGGTAGCAGCCATTTCTTTATCCACCATGTCGCCTAGCTCGTCCTTACTAACATCTATTCCTTTCGGTCTCAGATCCTGAAAATGGAAAATAAAATAATGCAGGATATAGAGGGACAAGAACAAACAGAAAGTGAAAAGTTTTGAGTAAAAGAATGATTGAGATATCAGTAGTATGAGCATTTAAATGCATATAAAGTACTGTTTATTGGGTTGGGTTTTCATTGTGTGCAAATAATGTGTCTTCAACAAAGCAGACATTATTGTGAGGTAGAAAAATGATTAATCTAAGAACTAAACCTTAAGTGTAAAAGTAATCAAGGCATTGTTTCAATGAATGAACAGAAGGAAGAATGATATTTAATCAATACACAATACACTGCAACTCACATGTTAAAGGTGTCAGATTTTTTTATACTGTTGTCTGAGGTCAACTTATGATGTTCACGTAGCTTTTACATTTAAAAACATCATAATGAATAAGTAATATGCTATTTTCTGCCCTGGTTTGGAGGTTTTATAGCCTGGAATGCTTTATATCATAAATGTTTTTATGGAAGTGCTGTACTTTAGACTGGGAAGTAAACGCCCACGTCTAGGATTGGATAAGATGCATATTATAATGAGCTCCAGCTCCCCTGTCAGTACATGTGGGAATTGTTTGAAAGCGTGTGGGAAAACAGCAACCGGAATAAACTGCCAACAGGGCTCGCAAAATAGCTTTATCAAACAAACACAATTGATCTCTCATCCAACCACAAAAGGTAGATATTTTACTTTATAACATGTTAAATATGGATATATTTCTTACACAAACCCATCGATTTGCCTTAGAAGGCCTTTATTAACCCCACAGAGTCGTATAGATTACTTTTGTCTTCACATTTTGGGCTGCCATTCACTGCCATTATAAAGCTTGGATTAGCCAGGACATATTTTAATATAACTGAGTAAATCATAGGGTAATTTTCATTTTTGGGTGAACTATCCCTTTAAAAAATGCTTTGTTTATAATAAGGGAGTTTTAAGCTCTGAAATATACAGGATGGTTTTAATGGTACTAAGACGTCTTCTATGTAAAAATACAATAAAAATCCATTAAGTGTTCCATTTAAGTAAGATTGATGCATAAAAGTAGCTGCCTATTTAAACTACTGGAATATAGCTTGTGTGTCTGCTTTGCAACTCCTCACCTGTGCTATTCTAAGAATCCTCTGTACCGCAGCTTGAATCGAGGTAGGATCCGCCCCCCTCAGAGTTGCTTTTGACTTAAGATTCCTAAGATACTGCAGGCTCTGGGTGGCACAACTCTTACAGTGCTCTGTCAAACCTATAAATAAACACCAGTATACACATGCTGAGTTGCACCTCAGGCAGTTCTACAAGAGCAAATCTCATGAAAATATGTCCAGGTTCACATTTCACCCCACTACCTGAGAGCTGTTGGCTCATGCGGACACAGTTGAGTCCAACATTGGTTATCTCCGGTTCAACTCCACCTCTCTCAAATTACCCTACTTTTAAATCTACACTACTCAAATATTAATCAAATAAGACAAAAAGGCCAACTACCTTACAACATGATACACATCATGACATCCAGAATGATTTAATACATCTCAATGCCTTACAATAAAATATTTAAATCCATATTATGCAAGAGAAATTATATGAATGAACATATAAACAAATTAAAATATTGACACAATAACCTGAAACCTTTACATGATATATGATATCTTGATATATGATATCTTGATATATGATTGCATCAGCAATCCCTAATAAAATATTGTACAATTGAAATAAAATATTATTAATAAATGAGAATTACATATAACATTTACATATAATTATTGCAATACATACAGTAATGAGTTTTGGAGGATATGCTTAATTGTCATAAAATAATGTTATGCCGCAAAAACATATTCTCAATGTTAAAAATAGGCAAAATTTTCTCTAATATATTAGTTGTGAATAATATCAATTGCATAATATAAAATATAATATCACTATAAAAATAACTTTAAACTAGATTTACTTACTATAGTACTAAAAGTAAATTATGCATAATTACAAGTGATAAACCCTAAACACTACACACAGTTTATTAATATTACTTATTGTTTGAGTAAGTACAATGTAACTAAATTACCTTAAAAGAAAGTGTTATTTAATGTAATTAATATAATATAATATAATATAATATAATTAATATAATATAATATAATATAATATAATATAATATAATATAATATAATATAATATAATATAATATAATATAATATAATATAATATAATATAATATAATATTTAGATTTTGGAGTGAAATGTCACCTGAACATGTTTCGGAGTGCAAGCTTTATAAGTGTGTGCTCTTACGGTCAGCGTCGTCAGTAGGGGCCATGTGTGCCGTCGCACTTCCATTGGTTATTGTGTCAGCAGCAAGATGAGAAAACTTAGTAAGAGCTCTAACCAGGCCCCCAGCATCTGAACCAAAAACAGAAAACAGGAAAAACATACACGCATAAATAAAGAATATGCAAAAATACACACAAAGAAAATGTAGAAGGAGTTGGAGACAGAACATACCCCTCATACTCTTCACATACTCAGAGTGGCCCGTCTGCACCTTATCAATGGAGCCGAGCGTGGCCTCTGCTCGGCTAATGAGGTAATCTAGTGACAATCAATATGAGGATGTTTTACTAAAATCATGCAGATCATCCAGTCAGTAAAAATGTAAATATTTGTTTTATTGGGATGAGTGGCAGTACCTGGGGAGCTGGAACAGCTGATGTGCAGGGGGTCGTCTAGTGTAGCGACAGCGTCCTGAATGATGTTCTCGGCCTCAGTGACTGTCGCCTGTAGTAGTGTGAACTGCTCTTCCAACAACTTCTGCTGCAACTGCTCCTCATGACTTGACTACAAACACATGGCATAAAGGTTACCTTAGCACAGTGCTGCTATACGAGTATAAAGCTACAGTGACCCCAAAATAGGGAGGTCAATTTTCAGGAATTTTAATATCAGATTTTTATTTAAATTAATTGTTAAATTTTAATACCGCGAAACAAACGTGGAGAAAGTATTACATTCACATAGTGGTGGCGGCTAGCCTAGAAATCTAGACGCACTGTAGCGGCAGCAAATTTAATCTGCCCGTGTTGTCTAAGAACTCTCAATACCCTTCTGAGCTGTATTCCCCTAACTCTTGCTGGACCAATCACATCGTGTATAGAGTCGGTGGGCGGGGCCATAATGACGACGGCCGAGTTGCGCTTGCGTGCCTCTAGTAAACACAGAAACTGGCGAACTGCGGTCTTTCGAATCAGCTTTGACTTTGACCGTGACTCTGGAAGACTTGGAGTTAAGCTTTTCTCTGAGAAAAGAACAAAGAACGGCACTGAAGTCATTCTTAAAAAGGGAAGATGTGTTCTGGGTTTTGCTGACCGGATACGGCAAATGTTCAATCTATCAACAAGCTCTGTTTCACCTTCGTTGCTCTGGTTGGTGGTAGCGCTATCCTATCGCGTGCAGAGGGAGTTTGAAAGACAACCGTTTATCCACCCCTTGGATTGAGCCCTGTCTATGGTGAGTTTCCAGACCAAACATCTTGATGTGGGTCTGGCTTGTCAGGCTAGGTGACGGCTGCAACAGTACATGTATCCATACCGAACCAAAGGGACATGATTACATTTTTTGCATATTATCGTATTGTCAGTGTTGGGGAGTATCTAGACACATGTAACCAGATTACGCAATTTAATTACAAAATAAAAGTAACTGTAACCAGTACATCTGAATATTTTCTGTAAAAAGCTAGGATATGTTGAATAATATGAATTTGTTGTTTTGCCTGTTTTTGATGTGAACAAGGTCTCCTGCCATTTTAAAGGCCATTTAGTAAAGCTATTCTGATGCTTTTGATTGGATCTCGTTTGAATTTGCAGAGCACCACATCTGCAAACTACATCAATCCACATTGCCGCTGAAAGCTTTAGGCTACAACCTGTCTGAGAGTGGCAAGTGATAAAAAGCATTTCAGTACTGGACATTATTAATGTAACTGATTACTTTTCTAAAGTAATTGAAATAGATAGACTACTTACATTTTTAATAGGGTAACTTGTAATCTGTAACCTATTACATTTCCAAAGTAATCTTCCCAACTGTGCGTATTGTTCTGAATATAAGACAACCCCCCTTTTTCAAGATTTAACTTTTGGAAAAAAAGGCTTTTTGAAGAGCAAATCTTATATTTCATAAAGAAAACAAGAGACGCATCTGATGCTGTTAGGTCACATGATAATGACAACATGGCGAATGTAGTGTGTCCGGATTACATTCACACTACACACATTCCTAATATATACAACATACAACCAGACCCACTTTATATTAGGTGACCTTAACTACTATGTAGTAACATTTTAATTAATCATTTGATACAATGCACTTATTGTGTACATGCATGTTTTTACATTGTACCTACATTTTAAAAAATACCTGCATGTAATTACATCTGTAATTATTTTATGTAGTTACATTTGTAAATACTTTTGACACTTCCCTTACACCTAACCCTACTGTTAAACTTACCCAGACCACCACACCTGTCTCTAACTCTACCCATATCCACCTCAATATCAGCAAAGTGCTTTGTAATACAATTTGAGCACAGTAAGTACATTGTACTTATTTTTTGATGCAAGTACATAGTACTTAAGGCCACCTAATATAAAGTGGGGTCCAGCAAACTTTTTTGGTAGTAGTGAATTAATTACACTAATTCATTGCAATTTCAGATGCAGCCTGTATGTCTGCAACACTTTGGCGTGTCTGGTACGTGTAATCAGCATCATGCCTTAAAGTTACTCAAAGTTTACGGACAGCGCCACCTTATGTTCAAAAAGACAATAGCTTTTGATTAATTTTGCCTATTGTCAGAAAAAGGAAAAACACGGTAGTGGTTCACCCCTAACTGCTAGGCAGGACATGTCTAGGCAGTAAATAAGGTAACATGGGTGACATTCTACTAAAGATAGTTACAGAAAGATTTTCAGATAGTCAAGGACACAGCCTTTCTTCTTTCTCTAATGACTGCAAGTCTTTTGCGCTGTTGTTTTTTTAGCATGGGTATTACCTTCTTCACCAAAGGAGTGTAGATATGGCACATTTTAAGCAAGAACCCAAACTAAAATGTACTTGACCTTTCAAGAACTAGTTTCTAGCACACACAAAAGCAGTTAAAAAGTTAACTTGGTAAAATCAGTTGGTTGATTTTAAATGGCTAAAGAAAGAATCAGGATGCAACGCTGCAAGTTTTTTTTGGCCCACCTCTAATAGATAGTGTAGGGAGTGAAATGAAGGGTTATAAATAATGTTGTACAACTTTAAATAGGATTTCGGGGAAAACATAGTGAGAACATTGGCCTGCGATTTAGATTGTGTGAACAGTCTGCACGGCAGTTGTGATAGCAGAAAAAAAAAAGAGATGAGAGACACTCTTTTATCGGCTGTGGCCAATTTATGTTGTTCACCTCCAAATGTTCAATAAAACAAGTGTTGTGATTACCAGAGCTCCTTGTCACCGGTTGACAGAACAAGGCCAAAAGCTCACAAAACAGCGCTGGGTAAGAAATGTGAAGCTAGCATATAACCACACGCATAGTTCAATAGGTAGATAAATAGATGCAGTTGCTTGGCTTTTGTAGGTGGTTGCTAAGTGTTTTCAGTGGTGTTCTGGGTTACTAAAGGGTTACTAATGTTTCCTGAGTGGGCGGTCAATAGCAGTCCATGTTGTGCTCTATACAATAAAAACTATGACTTGTAAAATTTGGGACAATATAAATCAATCCAAGTCTTCTTCATTAGCATAACCCATAACTCTACCTTCTCTTTGAGTTTGCTTTGTAGTTCTCCCAGCTCCTTGATGGTCCTGTCTCGATCCTGCTGTAGAGAAAACTCTTTCAGCTGAGCTTCCTTCTTCAGGGAGGATAGCTCGGCATCTTTCTTGCTCACAGACTGTGCTAACCTTTCCTTTTCTGCCAGAAGTGCAGCCATGGAGCTGTTCAGCTGTTCCCCTGTCTAAAGGGAACAAAAAAAAAATTGAGTTTATAGAAATAATTTACAGCATATACAGTGTACTGGACAAAAGAAAAAGAAAAAGTAATCCCATCTCATTCAACAAATGCTCTGGAACATCTCGGTTACATATGTAACCCTGATTCTTTGAGTAGGGAACAAGACGGTAACTGACACTATGGGAAAACCCTCCAGGTGTGACACTTGTCTGAAGCCTGTATAACAGTGATTCACCGGCTGATGGTGTAAGCCAATGAGCCAAGGAAATGCATCCTGAGAGTGATGTTAATACTAGAAACCATACCGTCTCAGAGGTCTGTAATGAACTCTTGACTCTTTGGATCTCTGCATTCTTCGCTTCAAGCTCCCTCCTCAGCTTATCCATATCAAACTTTTGCTCTTCAAACTAAAGCAACAAGATGAAGTGTTACAATCGGTCCTTGGGCGCGGTAACAGTTGAAGTGAAGGAAGACTTGTGTGCACACTTACCTTCATTTCTGATTCTTGTCGGACTCTATCTACCTCAAAGGCTAACTGTTGCTTAGTTCGTTCAATTTCCTCTTGAGTCTGTTGTGTGGCTGACAGCATCTTTACTGTGTCGGCACTCTAAAAAAATTAAAGGGCGCATTCACCACTGCATATCCTTAAACATGCACATATACCAGTGTACATACATTCTATGTAATACCAGTTGACCTATTTAGAGTTCCAGAAAACAAAATAACCAATTATTTGAAAAAAAAGCAAACAAAGAGAAGTAATCTAAAAAATCTGTGATTGCATGCGCACGCACGCACGTCTGGTTCACTATCTTTGTGGGGACTCTCCATAGACGTAATAGTTTTTATACTGTACAAACTGTACATTCTATCCCCCTACACTCCCCATACCCCTAAACCTACCCCTCACAGGAAACATTCTGCATTTTTACTTTCTCAAAAAAACTCATCCTGTATGGTTTTTAAGCCTTTTGAAAAGTGGGGACTGCTGGCTTGTCCCCACAATATAGGTGATCTAAGGTTTTACTATCCTTATGGGGACATTTGATACCCACAATGTAATGTAAACAAGGACACACACACACACAGTATTTTTTGTCATACCTTTCGGAGGAGTTCAGCATGGTTGGCAACCAGTTCAGCGTGCTTTTCCTTCAGTTTATTATAACGCAACTCTGTTGCTTGGGATTTTTCTATATACGAGAAAGTCATCAGCATCAGTTGCCACATTTTTATTTAAGAATCTCTATGTGCACGCACAAAAAAACTCACTTTCTGCCTCAAAAAAGTTGCTCTGAATGCTCTCATGTTCAGTGTTGCGGCGGCGGATGGCCTCCAGCTCCATGCGTAGCTGCTCATTCTCCACCAGCGTGCGCTGCTTCTGCACACGCTGCTCCTCCAGTTCCACCTCAAGACTGTTGATCTGCGACTTGAGTTGTGTGATATAGCGTTGAGCCTGAACGCAGGGCAGAGGTCGAAGAGTAGAATATGGGTGAAAGGGACAGAAAAAAGAACAATGGTGAGATTATATTGCAGTGCACAAAAGGAGAAATTGAAGAATTTTCCAGTTACTTTTCCCAATACAATGACAGTGAATAGTGGCTCGCTTTCAAGCTTAAAAAGAATACAAAAGTTGCACGAAAAAAAAAAAAAAAAAAAAAAAAAAAAAATTCAGACATATCATGGCTATGAATTGCTTTATTGGTTATATTACTTCCTAATTAGGTTATATTGCTTAATTGGATTAGGATGGTGTTTAGAAACATCAAGTGTGAGTAATGCTCAGTACACAGTTTTGGGCCGTTCCAGCAATTTCTGTGGTGGTGGCTCCTAAACGGAGGTCCTGCGTCATACAGTAAGAAAGGTTCAAAGACGGCCGTCGTCACACTCTTGCGACCACAGATAGATTTCCTATAGTGTCGTAGCCTATGATTCAGTAGATGTCAATATTATACAGTGTATACTTACATGTCATACACAAGTTTATTAAATCCATGACGTAGTGTGATTTGGATATAATGGCTCGTTTACATCGAGCAATATGCCATTGTATGGAATATTGTCATTTCCATTGTCAGAATTGTGAATGGTACCCTAATTCCAAATCATACTGAACCACTATTTTGGGACTGTTCCGTTAGGGTAGCTAGCACAGTAGTCCGTTACGTAAAGGGTGGAGCTAGACTGTAGTATGGTTGAAGGAAAATCGTCATTTGTGCATGCTACAAGGGAAGTAAAAACAAAAGTGGCATCATTTCTTAATAGCAGCGGCTATTTGAACTAAGTGCAACTATGATAGATGCTATTTACACCAAGTGTTAATAGCAACAAGATTCTATTTACACTCAGTGAAAATAACATTTTCTTAGCGATAGATGATATTTTGTGCAAATAGCTGTAGATTCTACTCACTAAGTGAAAATAGTGATATATTCTATTTATACCATATATAAAGTAGCAGTTCTTTGCCATAAATAGTAATTGCATGTAATTTATCATTTGTTTTGACAGATACATACTATTTGCACCTCAGTATTGTTGTACATTAACAGGATGCAATAATAACAGTGTAAATTATTATTTTTATTTAAATTATTAAATGGATGCAGGAACACTAAAAGCCCTCCCTACATCTATCCCTAACCCTACCCAATAAATGCTTTTATTGTTGTTAAAAATTTGGTTTGATATTTTATTTCCATTTTTAAAATAAATGCCTTTCCGGTGGGATTTGTGATGAGAAAAGAGAGAAGAGCAAGCTCTGCAAAAGACAGATTCAAAGCCGTGTTGATCGTGACAAAACAGTGATCCATTAGCCATACGCTTTACTGATTGCGCCACTGAGGAGGCTAAACTATGGTCGGTTTTTTAAAAATCTTGTTTGGCACAGCCAGGCATTGTTAGACCAAGCTAGAGCGAATAGCACTTGCCAACAAGGCACGCTACTTTGCACTTGGTGTGAATAGACACTCCATTTTTTAATACAGTTGAAATACATAAAAGCCACATGCCGATTAGGAGGAACAAGATCTTCTTTTTGTCCTCCATTGTTTTTTACTGTTTTGCTTTCTTCTTCGCGCGAGAGTGATTTCGATCACTACTTTCCGGCATACACCACCACGCCTATCAAGCGGGTACTCTTGGTGAAGGAAACGCAAGCCGGATCAGGGTTTACAGTCCCGAATCATACTGAAATCGCAGTCTGTTCATTTCACTTTCCTGCAGAGTTTAGCTCCAACCCTAATCAAACACACCTGAACAAGCTAAGGTGTTGCTGCCAAAAACAGCAGGAATTTTTAGCTGAAATACGAGACAAACTTCTTCCAATACAAATGTAAATAAAATCTTAACAGATTTATTCAGCTGAGTGGCGTGTTGAAGAAAGCAGCCAGTATCATGTCACAGGGCTCCAGACTGTGACTAAATAGTCACATTTACATCCTTTTTTTCCTGCTGGTGTCACTACCTTGTTGCTCAACTGATAAGCACCGTCATTTCTGTTGTGTATGAGAAACATCAAACGGCACACCCACAAAAAGCAGAAGGAAACAGCACTACTCCTTTGAACCACACCACAGGGGTCATTTATAAATAGCACCATACCGGTTTGAAAATTATGATATCGAGGCAAGTCTAGGTGTCAGTGTTTTCAGAGGTTAGTCTGGAGTCTTTTTTTATCTCAAAGTCTGTATTCCAATTTCAAAGGTTTAAATGCTTGAAAAAATATGGATAGTGTCTCACCTCTCCTTTGATCTTCTCAAGCTCAGCTTGCAGCAATTCAATTTCTCGTTTCAGTTGTTCGATTTGGAGGTCTCTGTGTTACAGAAGAAGTACAGAGTACATACTTGTAGACATAAATAATGTCTTTAAAATAATACATTTCCACCACTCTCACACTTTCATTAATTCACCATAAAAACACATTATTCTGTATGATTAACGAGATTGACCTACCTATCATCAAATCCATTATTAGGCGGTCCAAAGGCCTGGTCAAATATATCACTCTTAAAAAAACAAAACAGGACACATTTAAGAAGTTGAATAAATAGGAGTCGAAAAATTCAAGAAAGAATCATGCTAAATTTCTATAAAGCTCCAACCTTTGATAAGGTCTGTGCCAACACAATTAAAACTGTACTATGTAATTTTTCCGTCTGCTAGAGGGCGCCTATTCAAAACAAAGGTGTAGTTTGATGACGCCAAGTTTGAGTGCAGAATCTTGGGACATGTGGTCTTCACCTCACTGCCGGTAGAAAAGAATCGGGATAGGACTCATGGTCATGAATGTGATTACTAACGTTACTGTAGTATGAAGCAAAGCAGGAGCGAGTGTTAAGGAGCTGAGAGAGGCCGCTGGAGCGATTGTTGTGCAACACACGGCTCGCGAGCAGCAGGACTTTTATTATGACGGCCGGCGCCATTTCCGCTTTTCTGGTCATGAGTGTGAGGTAACACAACTCTGTTTATCATATTAGATACATTTTAGTGTCTTTAAAAGGATGCTATGACGTTATTCTGTGCGTTCGCTCAGCGGCTGCTGTGACACTTGTTCACACTGCTAAGAGTAAAGCGTTTCTGTAAAATAAAACCGGAAACCAAGGGTAATGCAGATATGACGCAATTGACAGGCGACTCCCTCAGACGTCCCGGTTCATTGGTTAAAATAGCAATTTTCTCACAATTTACAAATAGTTGGAAACATTTGGGATATTGTAAGAACTCAACTGAACAAAATATATAACACTGGCCTAGTGGTTTTTGGATATTTTACTGCAAAAATACTACATAGTGCACCTTTAAAGAGCTTTACAAATCAACACCCTATCTATATCATTATGCTCATTAGTTTCTGCTTGCACATACTGTTGGCTGAGATGCCATGATAGGCTGTGCTTCGCTAACATCTATCAGAGGCTCAGGTTCATCCTCTTCCTGCTCCTCAAGCTCCTCTTCATCTGGGATCACAACCATGGGTTTAACATGCTCTGCCAGAGCAGAGGCCCGAAGAAAGTTGGGTGGAGACTTAAATAAAAATAAAAAAACATAATCAGAAACATAATGCTGACAAGGAATAAAGATGTATTTGTACGTGTGATACACATGTTTTAATAAGATAAACAGAATTCAAAGGTAGTTACTTACATCAGGCAGTCTAGGTATTTGGATGAGCCTCTTGAAATATAGCATGTCTCGTGCTTTATTGAGGAAAGTTTTGAGGCTAAAAAATATAATCATCATCATAATGATGATTAATAATCATATAAACGGTACATAAGAAAAGAAAATTCATCTTCATGGGATTCTTTGGAAATCTTTGAGGTAGTAATATGTTAATATCACAAGAAGATAGTCATTTTCATAGTTAAAAAAAATAAAATGAAAACAATAAATAAAATGAAAATGAAAATTTAGCGATCATTTTCTCATTCCACCCAACTCTGCCCACCACTGTCTGATTGAGCCAGACCAAATTACAAAAGAAACCCAGCAGCGGCACAGACAGTAAGGATAGCGGATATAGTTAGAATCCACCTTTTCATCATATAAAATGATCATAAATTTTGTCCTTGTAACTTGTGCGCTACATATTCTAAAGCCATTCCGTCATTCACTAATAATCATTTACTCAAAATGATCAGACTCTCTTTCTATATTCTGGTCCATGTGGAAATGGTTTTATCACTTTTTATTACCCGGCTCTGTGGAATACTTGATTCTGATTGGTCAGACTCGTCTTCGTATCATACAAACTATAGATACAAACGCAGCTGCTGCCCTTTTGCAGTGGTTGTTTTGTACACTGTAATGGATTATAAGATAACAAATAGGTACGATTATAAAACAGTTTCATCTCAAATCAATCTCTTTTATGCTTTTAGTGGTATGACTGTGCCATATTCCTTAAATGTCTGTCTAGTTTAAACTTGCTGCCTGCTAGCAACTGCTTTCTTTGCGAAAGCTTTGAATTTAAAGACCTAATCAAATATTCCAACTCAAGACAATATTATTTCATGACTAATTATTTACTTGTATATTACTTGTACTTTAATGTTGCAAGTAGCTGTGTAATAAGCATATAATCAACCCTTTCAAAGCAATGCAAGTTTATTTTGAGATAACCAGCTGGGTGTACATTATTCCTTAATTAGAAAACATTAATGATAACTCTATTATGATATGATAGAGATAATGAAAGTATATAAACAATTAAATATGCTATTGCTGTATCTGTACCTGGAGGTGTAAGGTGTTCTTTATGTACATGTATGTATTTATATGCACGTTTTATTTATCGATTGAATTAGTGATGATTGAATGTTCTTGTTGTTGTAAAGGATAAATCCTTATTACTGTTCATACTTTGCCTTCAAAATGTTGACCAAAAAGAAAATATTATACAAAAGAATAATTTGTTAAAATAAAATTATACATTTTCTTAAGAGCATGAAAAGGAGCGCTAAGGCAGATTACTGTAAATAATATATTTCAGTCTGTTTCTTACACAAAGCTTCTGAATTGCTTCAGAATACAGCATTTCATACATAAGCTTAGTTCTAATTCGTTGTAATTGCACAAAAAAAAGAGGGACAAGCCTATAAAATGTCTTCTTTTGTGTTCTAAAGAAGGAAAGTCACGCAGGTTCAAAACAACATGAGGGTGAGTAAATGATCGCAGAAATAACATTGAACTTGAACAATGAACTTGAAGTGACAGCTGATTAAATCACCATGAATTATATGAATGATTTTAGCCACATGTAACATTTCCTCTCCCATTTCCTAAAAAATACTTTCCACAGTAATTAAAGACATGGAAATACGTCCCTCAATGCCATGTTATTATAAATGTTGTACACTTTAAAGCCCAATCATTTTTGGTGAATCACATGGTGAATACAGAATGCAATGCTACAGAAAAATATAAATAATTTTAATCAAATATGAAAGTGATTGAAGGTACCTCTGGAACTGTTCATGGAAGCGTTCACGGTGTCCCTGGAGTGTGTCTGCTGGTAAACCTGACAGAAAAGAATTAACCAGAGTATCAACAACCAGGTCCAATTGGTGCAATTTCAGCATTTGTTAGAAATGCATTAATGTTAAAGTCACATTGTGAATATTATTATCTGTTTTTTTATTTTATTTACAAATTCAAATTGGCAATTTTGAAAACTAAGATAATGGCACATTGAAATTGGTCCTATGAATGTGAAAAAAGAGAAAATTTGCCAGCATGATTTAACTGCCTCATTGGTAAGGGTTTCTACAAAGCTTTTAAGAAGCTTGATTATGCTTTGATTAAGACATTTACAACTTTTTTCTTTGTTGATCAGCTTTTAGTATTATCAGTGGAATTAGTCTTGGCAGCGTGATGGAGCTCTTACAGGCGTGCAGTTTGAAGAGCAGTTTGACGGTGTAGTGGTACAGGTGACTGCAGTCCTGGATGACTTGGATGAGCGGTGCTAGTTTACACTGGCCTGAGGTCAGTGTTGAAATAGCAATGGACATGTTGAGCTGGCGGAGCACTATTGAATATAAAGAAAACAGAGAAAAATGACCTATGCAGGTTGTTTTCTCATACGTCAAACACAGACAAAACATGGCAAAATTAAAACCAAACTAGTAGGAGACTACAATATCTAACATTAACTTCTTATACGTTTATAATAAGGCTGATTTTGGTTAGCTAGAAACAGAAAACGTTTTTTTTTTTAGACAGCACCAAAGACTGAACACTCACCAGCTTCTGCTAATCGAAGCTCTGCGTCCATGTAATCAAACACCTCTACTGTGAGCTGGAACCTGGAGCAGGAAGCAGATAGAAAGCCTTTTAGAAGTTAACATGTTATAGTAAGGTAACACACTTACAGGCCACTTTAATAGGTACACCTTGCTAGAGCCTTCAGAACTGCCCTAATTCCTTGTGGCATAGATTCAACAAGCTGATGGAAACATTTCTCAGAGATTGACATGATAGCATCCCGCAGTTGCTGCAGATTTGTCGGCTGCACGTCCACAATGCAAATCTCCTGTTCCATCACATCCTTAATAGATTGAGATCTGGCAGATATATGCTTTCATGTTGTTTACTAGCCTGACAAGACAAACCCACATCAAGATGTTTGGTCTGGAAACTCACAATTGACAGGGCTCAATCCGAGGGGCGGGATAAACGGTTGTCTTTCAAACTCCCTCTGCACGGCGTGCACGCAATTGGATAACGCTACAACCAACCAGAGCTAGTTGGAAGATTAAACTTTCGCCGTATCTGGTCCGCCAAACTCCGAACACATCTTCCCTTCTTAAGAATGACTTCAGTGCCGTTCTTTGTTCTTTTCTCAGAGAAAAGCTTAACTCCAAGTCTTCCAAAGTCGTGGTCAAAGCTGATTCGAAAGACCGCCGTTCGCCAGTTTCTGTGTTTACTAGAAGCACGCAAGCGCAACTCAGCCGTCATTATGTTAAGCCCCACCCACCGACTCTATACGCGATGTGATTGGCCAGACCAGAGTTTGGTTTTTACAGCTCAGAAGTGAATTGAGAGTTGCTAGACGACACTTGCAGCAGATTAGATTTGCTGCCGCTAGGGTGCGTCTAGATTTCTAGGCTAGAAAATGCAAACATGTTGGCAGGTCTGAGACAGGTGTTTAAATACTTATTTGCAGCTGTATGATACAAATAAATAGTTTTAAAAAATCATACATTGTGATTTCTGGATTTTTTTTTTTCTTTCAGATTACGTTTCTCACAGTGGACATGCACTTACGATGACAATTTCAGACCCCTCCATGATTTCTAAGTGGGAGAACTTGCAAAATAGCAGGGTGATCAAATACTTATTTTCCTCACTGTACATATATAATTGATTATACATTATTAATATTTATTATGTTTTTATATGTATTGGGCTTCATCACTCAATACATTGTCTTTTATTCCAGTGATGCAAAGCTGAATTTATCATCATTATTATTGCAGTCCTCAGTGTCACATGATCCTTCAGAAATCATTATAATATGCTGATTTCCTGCTCAAGAAACATTTCTTACTATTATCAAGTTTGCACTGCTTAATGTGTTTTATGGAAACCATGATACACTACCATTCTAAATTTTGGGGCAAGTAAGAAAATAAAAAATAGAAAAGAAATATATTTCACATTTAAAATAAAGGGTGCTCTTTCAAACTTTCCATTCATCGAAGAATCCTGAAAAATGTATCACAATTTCCACAAAAATATTAAGCAGCAGAGATAGTCTTCAACATTTATAATAAGAACCATAATTAATATTTGAGAACCAATAATAATTGGAGACCTAATGCAGGGGTTCTGTAGTGCAAAGTCTGAAAAGATAATGTTGCAGAGATATAATACAGAAGAAACAAATTCCACGTACACATTATTGATGTCTGTTCCTGCTGTACGCTCCAGGAGCTCATCTGTGACCTCTAGACTGGCTGGAATTTCAGAATGCTGCAAAGAGAGCACAGACAAACTTCATTTTTAAACTAAGCACGACTATTCCCATGTTCATATTGGAAACCAAAGGGAATCTGGATATAAAATTCCTATTTTATGAACAAATTCTATTTGAATTATTCACATGACCTTTTACATTAAGCTCATAAGTCACCCTTCCCTGGCATGGTCAAGAGGAGAAGAAATGAAAAAAAGAAAGAAACAAAAAGTGGTTTTGCCCATTTTTGAACCGTCACTGCTGACATTTAAAGAGTTAGTTCACCCAAACATTAAATTTATGTCATCAATGTTGTTCCACACCCGTAAGACCTCCGTTCATCTTCAGAACACAGTTTAAGATATTTTATATTTTATAAGAGCTGTCCATCACTTCAGTTCAGCGAAAGTTTATGGTTTATCAATTGAACATACATTTTCATCACATGACAAAACGTACAAAACAAAACAAGTTAACACTATATTTAAGAACAGCCTTTGCACATTTTAAGTGTGGTTCTTCTGAGTAAACGGAGGTGACAATGGAAAGTTTGGTGTCAATATGCCAGAGCTGTGCAGATTTAAATTTTTTTAAATAATTGCCCGACGCTGCCAGCATTTTTGGTAATTTTTTACAAAACTTTCATGGCTTACAGAATATTTTGTTGTATGAATATTCAAAAGTTATTAACATACATTTAAGTGCAACTTCGGACAGTTGATGGTGCTAGAGGAAAGCGTTAGAGACTCCAAATTTGCTGCTCCAATGTTTAGACTGTTTTCTATATGCATGCATGCAAAAAACACCAAAAATAAACTAAAAAAAAATGTTCTCCATGAAATCATATTTCTGAGTTTATTTTCAAGCAGCTTATGTAGAAGGGCCAAACACACTCTAATTGGAATTTCTTTACTATTTGAAGGTTTGGCAAATTGGTTGCTAATTCGTATGAATTTGTACATATGTATCTGTACATATTCCCACTGAAGCTAAGCAGGGCTGAGCCTGGTCAGTACCTGGATGGGAGACCAACTGGGAAAACCAGGTAGCTGCTGGTAGAGGTGTTAGTGAGGCCAGCAGGGGGCGCTCACCCTGTGGTCTGTGTGGGTCCTAACGCCCCAGTATAGCGATGGGGACACTATACTGATAAAGAGCACCGTCTTTCGGATGAGACGTTAAACCGAGGTCCTGACTCTCTGTGGTCATTAAAAATCCCAGGATGTCTTTCGGAAAAAGAGTAGGGGTGTAACCCCGGCATCCTGGCCAAATTTGCCCATTGGCCCCTGTCCATCATGGCCTCCTAATAATCCCCATAACCTGATTGGTTTCATCACTCGGTCTCCTCTCCACCAATCAGCTGGTGTGAGGTGAGCGTTCTGGCGCAATATGGCTGCCGTCGCATCATCCAAGTGGATGCTGCACATTGGTGGTGGTTGAGGAGATTCCCCCCTTCTCTGTAAAGCACTTTGAGTGCCTTGAAAAGCGCTATATAAATTGAACACATTATTATTATTATGATTATGATTTGCTTATGGGTGGAGTTTAAAAAATATATTGTTTTAATTCAAATTCCTAAAAAAATCATCACCTCGTAAAATAGTTACATTTTCATGAGATCTGGTTGGAGGGCCTTTGAATATTGTCTCATACAAAAGAGAGCCTTTGAAGTCAAAAAGGTTAGGAAACAGTGACCTAAAATATGGGTTCAATGTGAATATGTACCTTTGTGTGAAACTCCATCTTGGTGCAGAGGAGTTTGGAATGTAGAGAAACCAGCTGTCCATACCCATGTCTATCCCGTGTGTTAGTCTGAAGATGGAAATTAATGACAATAAAACATTAAAAAGTTTCAGTTAAACCTGTCAAAAAAAGATTTGTAACAACGTTTCTTTTTTATGAGAGTTGAAATGAGGGATTCTGTGCATGAGCATTGACTTACCCATAGTAACCCTGTCTCAGCAATGCTGCTGTAGTGTCGCATGCAGTCTTGTAAGCTCTGGTCAGAATGCATAGGACCAACAGCAAAAGACATTTTGGTTAGTTTTGGGATGCTGAATATTTTATAGGCAGCTGCAGTGATAAACACAGCTGTCAGGTCGGGACAACTCTTACTTCTCATAATAAAAAAGCAATTTATATAAGCACAGGAAAACTCTGTGATCATGTTCTGTTTCCAATTCAGTGGATGCTGCTTTTACATGGCAAATGACATGGGAATCCAATATACATATATTTACATTCCACCAAAATCTGTAGCTTTTGTATAGATTTTTAGTGGAAAACATGCATTCTGAAGACATGTGTTGTGCAATATGATTCAAATCACATATACAAATGTTACAGAGAACACACATAAGTAGAGAGAAGAAATCAGAGTTCAAGGATTAACTGTTATGGTGTTTGTAGGCATCTCAATTATAGAAAAACACTTTAACAAAAAGTTAAACTGTTTTTTTTTTTTTTTTTTTTTACAACCAAGCACAAGGTAAGCACTTCAATAGGAAAGGTAAGAAATTTTGGACAGCAAAAATTATTATACATACATACATACATACATGACCATTGACCATTCTTCTAGAAGCACATTTGTGAGGCAAGACACTGATGTTGGACAAGAAATCCTGGCTCATAGTCTCCGCTCTAATTTATCCCAAAGGTGTTCTGTCGGGTTGAGGTCAGGACTCTGTGTAGGCCAGTCAAGTTCCTCCACACCAAACTCGCTCATCCATGTCTTTATGGACCTTGCTTTGTGCAGGAACAGGAAGAGGCCATCCCCAAACTGTTTCCACAAAGTTGAGAGCATGACATTGTCCAAAATGTATTGGTATGGTGAAAGCATTAAGAGTTCCTTTCACTAGAACTAAGGGGCCAAGTCCAACACCTGAAAAACAACCCACACTATAATCCCCTCCCACCAAACTTTACACTTGGCCCAATGCAATCTGGTAAGTACTGTTCTCCTGGCAACCACTAAACCCAGACTCGTCCATCAGATCGCCAGACAGAGAAGTATGATTGGTTGCTTCAGATAACACGTCTCGACTCCTCTAGAGTCTAGTGTTGGCATGCTTTACACCACTGCATCTGACACTTTGTATTTCACTTGGGGATGCAAGGCTTGGATGCAGTTGCATGACCATGGAAACCCACTCCATGAAGCTCTCTATGTACTGTTCTTGAGCTACTTGAATCTGAAGGTCACATGAAGTTTGGAAGTCTGTAGTTTTTGACTGTGCAGAAAGTTGGTGACTTCTGCGCACTGTGCACCTAAGCATGCGCTGACCCCCTACAACTTTGGAAAATGGAAAATGGACTGCATTTATATAGCGCTTTTATCCAAAGCGCTTTACATTTTTGCCTCACATTCACCCATTCATACACCGACGGCGATGTCAGCCATGTAAGGCGCCATCCAGCTCGTCGGGAGCAGCTGGGGTTAGGTGTCTTGCTCAAGGACACCTCGACACTTGGTCAGGTGGAACCGGGGATTGAACCACCAACCTTCTGGTTTGTAGACAACCTACATGAACCACTGAGCCACTGCCGCCCCAGGCTGAGTTACTGTTGTTCCCAATTGCTTCCACTTTTTTATAATAAATTTCATGAAATTTCATGAATTGGGTGGCAACCTATCACAGTACCATGGTTGAATTCACTGAGCTCCTGAGAGCGACCGATTCTTTCCCAAATGTTTGCTGAAGTGTCTGCATGCCTAGTGCTTGATTTTATTCACCTGTGGCCATGGAAGTGATTGGAACACCTGAATTCAAGGATTTGGAGGGGTGTCCCAATACCTCAATAAAGTACACACACTCACACGCACATTCACACACACACACACACACACACACAGAGTTAGAGAAGTATGGACATTTTGATGTATGCAATATAGTGACCATGAGTGATGGTCTTTCCTGTAGCTAAATGAGTAGAGCATGGCACTAGCAACGCCAAGGTCATGGGTTCGATTCCCAGGGAAAGCAAGAATTGACAAAAATGTTAAATGTGTACCTTGAATGCAATGTAAGTCACTTTGGGTAAAAAGCATCTGCCAAATGCATAAATGTAAATGATGGGATGACAATAAAGGGCTTAAATGACTTTAAATAAGGAGGGTGATATTGAACAGCAGGTTGTGAAAATGGCATGAGAAAGGGTTAGAAAAGAAAAACAATGTTGGAACACAGAAGGAAGATTGTTGAGAAAGAAAAACAACAATAGATGAATAAAACTGTATCTAAACAGATAATTCCAACCAAAGTCCTTTTTTGAAGCATTTTTTGAATTGAAGCATGCTTACATTTCGGTGACCGTCACGTAATATTTTGTGTAAAACATGGCAGAACTTCCAGCTAAGGATGGCACTGCTTGGCAACGGCAGACCAACGGCATATGACCAGAAGGTATAGGCCCCCTTCTCTCTGTGGGTTCCCAAGATAATTCCTGTTCATGCATTTAAGGAAAAGATCTCAAGCACAATTGATTATCAAATAACAACTCATTAATATGTCATATCACAATTCTTCAAAATGGGGAAAGTCTGCTGTAAGTTAGGGCTGCTAATAATTATTTTTATAGACTACTATCTAGGCTTGTCACGATGTCATAACTTTCACACCCGTATGGTATCCATGTTCAAACTGATTATTGGTCCTGACTGGTTATTAGACGGTGCTAAGATGTAATTTTTGCTACATGTTAACTACGGAAAACGTTTCGGTGTTGAAAACTTTTGTATATGAAAAGTACCTGGTCTTGTACATGTGAGACTTGGCGAGAGCAAAAGAAAAGCTTGCTACATACCATGTATGATGCCCTTCAGGCTACTATTTTACCACCCTTTAGGTGACTATGATAATTATTTAAGGCTATTCTACTGGTTAGGGTATGTATATAGGAACTGCTGTTGCCAAGTAAGATTCATTTTTTTTTCCCCCTGTAAACCGGTATAAAACCAGTATCATTCCTCATCCAGACTATAGCTGGTTTCATGCAACATGCACACCAATACCAATGTGTTGATAACTAACAAAAATCAGTTTATTGAAATAACCTGATTTACCGGTTTACATGCAAATCAATAACCCAGCAATGCAAGTAAACCACATTTACTAGACTATATAAAAAAACAAAACACAAAAACAGGTTATTCCCTGGCGATGGCATCAAAACGTAAGAAATGTTTTTCACTCAGTGTTATAGGCCTATTCATTATGTTAGTTGTGATGTAAAATAAAGCATTAAAATACTTTACAACTTCTCTTTTGGCTGCACAAGATACAAACACCTTTTTATATTTCTTGGGTCAAGAAAAAGTTGGAGTTTGTGATATATTTCTCTTCCCATACCACAAATAAATCTGCTGTATATAAGAATGTTTTCCTTTAACACATATCACACGTGCATGTCAATAAACTTACAGAGGGCAGCTTAAAGCCACAATATGTACGTTTTAGCCGCAAGAGGTCGCTGATTCAAAACAAAGGTGTAGCTTGATATCGCAGAGCTTTTATTATGCCGCAGACGAGCACTTCTGCTTCTTCCGCTCATGTAACGCAGCACTCTCTGTTATCATTTTAGGTACATTTGAGTGTCCTGAAAGTTATGATATACTGCTGTGTGTTTGCCTAGTGGAAACTATGAGACACTTGTTGCACACTGCAGTGAGCTAGATTGATATTAGTCATGGTAAAACATGGTTCTCACAGTAAATCAAGAACATTTGTTTTAAACTATAAGACTAACTGTGTTGATTAGTTCTCTGTCGATGAACCAGTTGCTCACCTGTCTAATAAAACACACAATATATTACAGCGTCTTTACTGTTTCCATGGTTTCTACAAAATAACCGACGGTAACGCGGGTATGATGTCATTGATAGGCGACGCACTGACACGGTCCGTGTCCTAGTTAAAATTGCTTATTTCTCAGCATTTAATAATTCTTGGAAACATTTGGGATAATGTAAGCACACAATTCAAAACAATATATAACATTGTTGTAGTGGTTTTTGGATATACCCTTATTTTGACCAGCATGTGGATTAAATCCAAAATTGGACGTAATTTTGGATTTGATCCACATGCTGGTCAAAATAAGGGTAAATGGGGAGAAAAGCAAAATCTAGCTCTGTTGATCAGTTTATTCTTAAGCTGTTTATGATCTTAAGCCAATAAAGGAAAGGGTTTAACATGTTTACATGACCACGCGTGCTGCTTATTAAGCATAATCGCCTTAAGAATGTGTGTGTCACTGTCAACACGCTCAATGATATGGCAATCATTAACAGCATTATCAGGCAGCAATGTTTGACAACATTTTCAACACTTTTAAACCAATAATAACTAACACAGAACTTCAGAGCTGATTGCAGTATGACGTACGACTCATCCTCTTGTAAAGGGTTCATTTGACCTACCTGGTAGGATAATAGTTGAATAAACAGTAATAAATAGAAGTGTGAATTAAGGATACTGCGTGCATGTTTCTCCTTCAGCGGCGTCTCTGTGGAATTGATGGCCTTACTGATACTGCTGAGCTAAAAAGGAAAGGAAAGAGAAAAATTACTTTGTAAGTTTTGTTGTTTATGCATTTTGATTTGAGATTGAATACAGACCTTTTTTTTTTTGTTTGTTAAAAGAATTGGTAACCCAAAAATGTATATGATGTCATTATTTATTCATCCTCATGTCCTTTCAAACTGATTTGTCAATGTACCTTTCACAATTTTTTTTTAAAAAACGGTAAACTAAAAACATTAGGCATGGTATCTTATGTGAAGGTACCAAAGCCAAAGAAAACCTAAAATAACAACTCCGTTAATATATTCTCATTGAGAATGGCTTAATTTTGTTTTAAAGGTGGGATAAGTCTTATTTCAAAACCGTTTTAGAAAAAGGACACGGGCCGAGTGGAATAACAAACTTGTAGCCAATCAGCAGGTAAGGGACGTGTCTACTATTGATGGTGAAAAGAGAGATCGCTCTCGCTCTGTGCACGTCATTATTCAAAACACACGATGGACATTAGCCGAGAACTAGCCTAATATATACTGCTTGACTATGCTCGTGTGTCATGTTCTCTTGTTAGTCCATTTGCGATCGTATTGTGTCTCACTTCAGCGATGATAAAGACCCGTTCATTTCCACACCGTATGGAGCATCTAAATCTCCTCACTGTGTGCTTCAAGCATCAGCTCACACAATGTCTCCGGCAAGTAAGATACTATACTCCTAATATATGTTTACTTACTCTTTTCATGATCTATATAACCCTTTTCCAGTCATAATTGTAATATGTCATTAGTTGGACTGTCGGCTCGTGTACTATCGAGTTGTTCATGAGAACAGTTTGTGTTTTTGTGATAGAAGGGATAACTTTTTCATTGAATATTCGACCTGGATTAGATACACAGAGATACTGCTATAGCCGTTGATGCCTCTGGTTTTACGTATGTGTGGGGCGGCGCTATCAAAATAGGGGCGAGACCCTTTTGGGGGTAGGGGCGTGTTTGTTTTAGTGATTTGAAATATCAACAACGGTTACCAGATATCACTTACCCCACCTTTAAATAATGGAATCATATTTTCATGATGTTTGGCTTTATTAATGGTTCCTGAACATACTTTCTACTGCTTATGCGGATTGAACATCTAACAATAATACATCTAGCACTAATACTCTGACACTGCTTCCTGACAAAAAGTTCTAAGACTTTTTTTCATTAGCATCCCCATTCATTTCAATGGCTTGGTTAGCAAAGGTTCCTCAAATTGCTCAGTCAGGTTAGACGCCATATTGAATTTAACGCGGATGAAAAGGCTGTGAGGGACAGTCTTACAGTCTATACAATGGCACGCCACGCAACCTAATATAATCCTAGATTGTGTCATTTTTACAACTACTAACAACTTTCAAAACAGATTTTGAATTTGATTTATTGAGTGTTTGTCTTGGAACTTCTTTTGTTTTGGAAAGACGTTACACCAGCTGAACAATCGGTCTGTTGTTAAACAGCAGTACAATCCATTGCACTTCCATTTCTCACAGCCGTGTTTTCTTTTCTGTCAAAAACTGAATTAAACATAAATATTAGCACCAAAATGTGTAGTTTAAGTAATCAATAGACAAAGCCACAATACAAGCAACAGTTATGCAAATGCCATAAGTTTATTTGACCTTATTTTAGGCATTAGTACCCAACTGTGAGCTAGCTACATTAAACTGTTTTCTATTATTTGTTGTTTATTTTCAGATTAATCGTACATTGTTAAGACATTAACAATAATAAATTATAGGAATTCTTAAACAGAAATATTACTAGATAACTGCTTTAATTTGTACTGCTGCAAGTTGTAGCGGTTTAGTTTACAAGTTGTAAATATAAGTTCTACAAGTAATTCCAACATGCCGTGAACACATCTTTTGCACAGGGATCAGGCATCACATGACGTGGTGTGGCACAGCAGCAAATGTATGCCTTTTTGACGTAAATGAAATATAATCCAACTCAGATGCAGATGGCTGTCAGTGATATCGTTCATCAGTTTCGAAAGTGATTCCAACGATATAATTTCTTTGTGCGTTATCATAATAGCTGTGGTTTGAACTTTATTCTTTAATATTAAAAATGATTTTTAGAACTATATCTTTATCATTATCTTTATAGTTATCATCCTTGGTGTATCAGGCCTTTAATAAAATAACCACTCTTTATCCCTGGCTCACTAATAATGCGCAGCCACATCTCCAACACGAGCCTACTACAAATAACAATCCTCTTCAATACATTAACTGAATAATAATTATAATAAGTCTTACATACTTATTTGAAAATGAAAAATATATATTATAAATACAACAACATTGTAAACTGCATGTTTAGCAGTGAATGCTTTTTCAGATCAGCTAGAGCAGAAATAAAGCGTCTGACAGTTTGGAATATGTTTTACAAAAGCACAAAACTGAAGCGCAGAATTCAATGTGCATTCCTTTCAATGTTGGTCTGTGGCTCATTAATGTGCAAGTGAGATTGTGCTGGTCAGCCCCGAAACTGGGAGAACAAAATGAAGGCAATGGACAGCACAAAGAGCAGATTGTGCAGAACAAAGCATGTCAGCCCAAGGAATTGGGTTGGTTAGGTGCCAAACGCTGGCACACAATCTTAGACAGATGGTCTGCCTATTGGCTAACTTTCATAACAGACTCTGTTTTGGGGGGTCCTTCCCTCTATGGTTTAACTCAGGACTAGTCAATTTTTTTTCCTGGAGGGTTACTTCCCGCAGGGGTTCTCTTTCTAAAATCACATACTGAGCTGTACATTTGATGAAAAATCTATTTTATTTTTTAATGTATGCTTACATGAACTTGACTTTAAAATGTGATAACAGGAACACTACAACTGGAGAAAAAGCAGTGTTCATGAGAAATGATCCTGGTTGAATAACATTTAATGAAAATGGCTACTGATGATGAATGATATATTGGGTAACAAGAGCTACTTTTCCACCATCGGGCCGAGCGGTTCAAGTTATATTTCCACTTGAGCTTGGTTTGGCATGGCACAATGACAAACTGCTCTCGGCCTGGAATTCTCAGCATGGTGGTTGGCTAACCGTGTGAACCAGTATTGCCAGGTTTGCGTAACAAAATCAGCCCAACTGCTGTTCAAAACTCACCTGATCACAGCCAAAACTACCACATAATCATGTGGAGGGGTGGGGGAAAAATGTATTCTTACATGCGTCGCGATGAGGATGTGGACGATTCTGAATCGATTCTCAAATATCAAAAATCTATTTTCTAAATGTTGATAACGTAATGTTGATGGAATGCCAAAGGCGCCACTCTAAAGCAGAGGAACTAAGTGCAACACTTTTAGAGTACAGCACATTACAAAACGGACTATACTGAATCTGTACAGATCATTTATTACAATTATCTGCTGGTACAGAATTCTATATTTTTGTATAAAAGCTGTGATTTTTGTACAGTAAAATGTTCATTATATATATATATATATATATACTTTTTTTTAGAAGAACCTGTATGTGTGTGTGTGTGTGCGCGCGCACACACACACACACACACACACACACACACACACACACACACACACACACACACACACACACACACACACACACACACACACACACACACACACACACTTAATTATTTTATTTGGAATGACAAATACTGATTAAAACAACACAGCATCCAAATATTCACAAAGAGCTTCTCATGTTTATCCTGACAATACAGACAATGCAAACAGTCACGACCGCATTAATCAACAGGTTATGGATAAAGATAACATCGTCTTCTCCAAACATGCAGACTGCCTATGATCGCTCACACACACACACACACACACACACAGGTTTTAAAAAAAAGTTCTTCTAAAAAACACTCTGCCGATACACACACGCACACACACACACGCACACACACACGCACACACACACGCACACACACACGCACACACACACGCACACACACACGCACACGCACACACACACGCACACACACACACACACACACACACAGGTCATTCTAAAAAAAAATTGCATATTGTGATAAAGTTCATTATTTTCCGTAATGTAAAGATAAAAATTTAACTTTCATATATTTTAGATTCATTGCACACCAACTGAAATATTTCAGGTCTTTTATTGTTTTAATACTGATGATTTTGGCATACAGCTCATGAAAACCCAAAATTCTTGTCTCAACAAATTTGCATATCATGAAAAGGTTCTCTAAACGAGCTATTAACCTAATCATCTGAATCAACTGATTAACTCTAAACACCTGCAAAAGATTCCTGAGGCTTTTAAAAACTCCCAGCCTGGTTCATTACTCAAAACCGCAATCATGGGTAAGACTGCCGATCTGACTGCTGTCCAGAAGGCCATCATTGACACCCTCATGCGAAAGGGTAAGACACAGAAAAAATTTCTGAATGAATAGGCTGTTCCCAGAGTGCTGTATCAAGGCACCTCAGTGGGAAGTCTGTGGGAAGGAAAAAGTGTGGCAAAAAACGCTGCACAACGAGAAGAGGTGACCGGACCCCGAGGAAAATTGTGGAGAAGGACCGATTCCAGACCTTGGGGGACCTGCGGAAGCAGTGGACTGAGTCTGGAGTAGAAACATCCGTGCACAGGTGTGTGCAGGAAATGGGCTACAGAGAAGCAGCACTGGACTGCTGCTCAGTGGTCCAAAGTATACTTTTTTCAGATGAAAGCAAATTTTGCATGTCATTCGGAAATTCAAGTGCCAGAGTCTGGAGGAAGACTGGACTTCAGGCATTTTGGCATTTCCTTCTCCCCAGTGTCAAGTACCCTCAGTCAGTGATGGTCTGGGGTGCCATGTCAGCTGCTGGTGTTGGTCCACTGTGTTTTATCAAGGGCAGGGTCAAAGCAGCTATCTATCAGGAGATTTTGAAGCACTTCATGCTTCCATCTGCTGAAAAGCTTTATGGAGATGAAGATTTCGTTTTTCAGCATGACCTGGCACCTGCTCACAGTGCCAACACCACTGGTAAATGGTTTACTGACCATGGTATTACTGTGCTCAATTGGCCTGCCAACTCTCCTGACCTGAACCCCATAGAGAATCTGTGGGATATTGTGAAGAGAAAGTTGAGAGACGCAAGACCCAACACTCTGGATGAGCTTAAGGCCGCTAGCGAAGCATCCTGGCCCTCCATAACACCTCACCCCTAGTAGGGAGTACAAGTTCCATTGTATAAAAATCGAGTTCTGGGGTTGGTGTTGGGGTTAGGCTCGCATCAACTCGCAGACAAAAACATTTCCATTACAGATTTGCACAAAACTTTTCGATCAAAATCTCTGTTTCCATCAGTTAGTGAGAGCCCTTATTATTATTATTATTTTAAAAAACATGATGAATCCCAAATAACAGACTTGATTTCAATCGACTCTGGCATATCATTATCATTAGTTTCTCAGAGAGCCACATGAATAGAAGCCATATTTATGATTGTTAAACAAATGCAACAGTTAGAAATTTGCCATGCAAACTTAAATTAGGTAACTTATTACAAACAGCAGCTAATCAGCAATCAAGAAACACTCATCAATTATTCCAATGGGAAAAAAAGAAAAAGAAAAAAAGAGCAGGATTTATCTTAAAAGTAGGGCTGCCCTATAGTTGTTACTGCACTAAATAAACTGAAAAGGTTATAAGTGTTAAATATGTAATGTTTTATATAACTGCTATAAATTAGAATATTTACTTTACATTTTAAATGAACATTTATGCATTTGGAAGATGCATTTATCCAAAAATGACTTACAATGCACTTATTACTGGGACAATTTCCCTGGAGCAACATGGAGTTAAGTGCCTTGCTCAAGGACACACTGGTGGTGGCGACTGATGGGATCAAACCAGCAACCTTCTGCATATTAGTTCAGTCATATTAACATGTACTATAAGCCTGGATGCCAGCCAAACGTAGCCCCGCCCACAACATTTGAGGTCGGGAAGATTGGTCTGGACTTGATCCGTTGTGGAGTAACTATACCAGAACAGGAGCTGTTCAGATCAAGGGCTGGCTTTACATGACGATGGACAGATAATTAACAGTAACGTAATCATTCCCGTCACCAAAGAGTTCTTGCGTTGAATTTGTTTACTCGTTTACCAAACAGAGAATTCGTTCATATATACGGTATACCTTTACTTTTTCGTGATGGTAATTACTCCATGTATCCTTAAAATCTTTATACAACACCAGCAAAGATTGTTTACACTCATCTTCTTCTTCTTCTACTTCTTACAGCGTGTGCTGTTGAGTTCTGTTGACAACTATGCGTCGCTCAACATACGTCTCTTACACCGTCGCTCTGATTGGTTGTAGGTCTGTCCAACTGAGTGCAGAGGCATTTTCGCCCCATAATCACAGCCCAGTAGAGCAGTATCAGACTCATATTCTGACTAAAATCTGAGTATGATGACATCAGGCTAATATAATATACTTTATATATTAAATATTATTATTGCACAATTATCAAAATGGGTAATGTAATACAAGGCCATTTCACATGTTCTTTCCCTAATCCAAAAAACTTATTGATTACAATTGTATTGATTGCACTACCATTCATTTCACTTGTGGTAATGTGTGGATTTGGTGAGTGCTTTTCACACTAGATATTTCAAGGGAAGCAATTCAGCTGCAAATGAGACAAACCACAGATCAATATTGCTACACAAATGCAAATTCATATAGATTGTCAGGACTCGAGTTTGATCATCTTCCTGCTCTCTCTCATTTGCTTCCCTGCATTTCTCCACTGCACCACAGCTGTGCTGTATTCTTAATCTGCACTACTGCACACCAATCTCTCACCTGTCTCTCATTTACGTTTCCCGCTCTGGATTTCTGAGGCTGCTGTGCTGCAAATCAGAGCTCTTGCACACTTCTCACCTGTTTCTCCTCTCATTTCATTCCTCAAACTATTTGGCTTCCCCTCTTAAGCTGGGCATTTTCGGTGCGATTTTTGTCCGATTTTGAGCCGAAGTCTGACTCGTGCGACTCTTTTTTTGGGGTCGCGCCGATTTTCAGGTTTATCGTGTGTCATTTGTCGTGAGGTGTTCGTGCAGTGTACAGGGGGAAAAGAGAGGCGACAAACCTCTCCTGATCGGCAATCGGATGGTCAGATGAATTTCTGGTGTGTCAGAAATTCTGGTCGCCCCTCGTGAGGTTAATCGCACAACAGAAGCAAAGCCACGAATTGCCCTATTTTCCATCACTGCACCTGCGCGAAAGCAGAGCGTTTAACCATTTAATTTTTAAAAGCAGCAAGGAAGAAAATGAAAAAAAATGGAGATCTTTAAGTTATGTAGGCAGCTATGAATTTCAGAAATTAAGTAAACTGTTGTGCTTCCAGTTTGTGCTGTATAATGGATAATTTAAGTATTCTAAACCACTGTGTATAGCATCATATCTAGTGCCTCTTATTCATTTAGCTAGTTGATCATTAATTTAGGGCTACTTGTTTTACTGTCATTTATTTATTTGTTTATTTACTTGTATTTAATATGAATTAATATTTAGCCTACTTAATCTTATTATGACAGGAAGACGGAACCGTTGTCCATCTTGACACAATGTCATGTTGCCCTTTTTTTCTTTTCCTATTATAATTCATAAGAGCGTGTCAGTGGATATCACGCAATGTGCAAACTTAAATATGCAAATGCAGTTTCAAACCCAGTCAATTTTTCACTACAGAAAGTGAAAGTAAAAAAAGCTTTCAGTGGAAAATAGCAGGCTTGGACTATTCCCTGCCCTGCACCTTGCGGTGTCCTTTTGTTGGCTCTGAACCTGCCTGCCTCTCGATCACTCGCCTGGCTTGCCCTCTTGCATTACTGTCTCACTGGACTGTCTACCTGTTGCTTACTTCTGCCTGTCCTTGGATTGTGTCATCAGCTATTTCCACTAATGTGGCAGATCGGCTTCCCAATTAAATATTGTTTCCTTTTACTTTGCTTTTTGTCCTAATGAACATTTTGAACCGAGCTACTCTTGGGTTTTCAGTTCTTCCATCCAGCCCTCACATCAATAGACTGCAAAGAACAATACTGTCACAGCTGTATGGCAATCCATCATAAATTAATCAGGTATATAAACAAAGAGTCTTTATTAAACTACCAGAACCTCAGGAGATTAAAGGTGATTTAGCGTTAATCTTTGTATTTAAAATGGGTCATTAATGTAGTAGAAATATGAATTAATTTTTGAATATGGTGCCTTCTAGATTGAGAAAACACAGAACATGTATTTGTCTCATGTGGATAAAAGACAACTCCCAGAATGCACTTCCTTCGCTGCCCTACGAGGCCACTCCTAAAGCCACCACTACTGGATCAATTCACTTTCCCACCGCGTTCATTTTCATAAAATCAGTTCAGTAAGAGAACATATACTACTATTAAAAACTGAACGTGTCTGTTCAATATAATGTGTGTGATCCGATTGAGGGTCACAGCACAAACGCAGCAGGAGTCAGATTACGATCACGAGAGCTGAGGTAATCGCGACCGCGGCATACATTGATTCACAGCGCGTGTTCAGTCTGGACCATTTTCAGTTCATGTCTTTGGAAGCTTAACTTTCACAGGAATTAATTTGAAAAGTTGAGCACGATCATTCGAATACAGGGAGTATAGGCTACACTTAGGCCCCATCCACATGGAGACGCGTTTAGCTGTATATGTATAAATTTTGTACCGTATCAGCGTTTCTTCCAAACGGACCTGCCATTTTGGAAGCATGAATCCAAAATTTTCTGAAACTGGGAGTGGATAAATCTGAAAATGACAATCTTGCATTTTTGTGTGTACAGCTAATCTGTATATTTTTATATATAAACGGTGATGTCATCACACTACGTCCGGCACGAAGAAAAACTAAAGGGATACAACTACGGGCACTGGGCATGCGCACATCAATATTGCGTCATTTAATTAACGTATCTGCATTATTGTAAGGGTAGGTTTAGGGTTGGGATAGATGTAGACGTTAATAAAACACATCTGTTAAGTAGCAAATGTATTTATTGTTATTTTATCGTGAGATTTTGCCTCACCTACTACCACTGCTATACCCCTTCTAGCCACAACTGTTCTTTTCCATTTTAGTGTATTTCTGTGGCAGAATTATAACGCCACACACTGGCCTGGCATGTATAGTACATTGGATTGGGAAAGCTCTGGCTTTGTGTGGACGGGGCCTTAAGGGAGCTAAATGACACACAGGTATAACTACTTAGCAACCAAGGAAACTAACAAGGGAATTAACATGACTAAACTGAAAGAAAACACAAGAAACACAGGCACATGAATGAAAAACAAAGAACAATGAACATAACCCTGACTTTCTTTTAGACATTTTTATCTCTGAAATGGCTGAACACTGCAAACAAAACAAGGGCAGAAAATGTATCCTTTTAAGAGAAAAGCTCCTTTTGCAGGATTTAAGCTCCTGACATCTGGCCACAAGCAGGAAAATCAGTGGAGGATTGCTACCAATGCAAGATAATGACAATGTCAAATAATAATAATAATAATAATAATAATAATAATAATAGTAGTAGTAGTAATAATAATAATAATAATAATAATAGAAACTTCCAGGATAAATAACTAGCAGTGAAAGACAGAGAAGTTGGACAATTGTTTTTAATAAATCGAGAAGCAAAAAAACGTTATCATGGTTAAAATATGATTAATCGTACAGCCAGATTTAAATGTCTGGTTTGCTTAGCGTTATCAGTTTTGATATTGCATAAAAATACTAAGTTGCTTCCACAGGAAGCACAGCTGCACTACAGAAAGCTGACAGAAACACTTAAAGTCTGTGTAAAGCAATATTAGTTTGTCACACCACAGAAAAATGTGTTATTAACCATCCAGCCAAATTTGAATGATTAAAAAAAGGGTAAGTAAATAAATAAGTTATTAAAAAAAAAATTATATAAAAAATCAGTATTCTCTGCTCTTAAACGCTGGAGGAGTGTCCGCTGTCTGCCCTGAAACCACGGCCACTCACAGGAAAGCTGCCTCCTCTCTCAACTGTCAAATTCCACAACCTGAATGGAAGCTCCCTTTAGCAGCCTTATTGGATTTACAGAGCCATGTTACACGTTTGAGCCTCCAGAGCCAGAATCCAATTCTGTGAACATTGTCCGGCCACCCAAGAATCAACCCCTCTCGGTCTGCAACAGAAGGGTACTTTTTTTTCTACCTTTTATGCAAGTTAGCAATATGTAACTAGCATACCCTCACTTAGCCAGATACATTTAGGCTATCGATAAATAACTGAAAACAAAACATATTTTGCCACCATTTTTATCATTATCATTATTCGTCTGTATAGTCACACATCAAACTAACCGGGAACCGTGGTTTTAGTAATGTTGCATATTAAAGGGGTGATGATTAGAGAAATCAACTTTCTCTTGAGCTTTTAATATATAAAAGGTCATGATAATATAAGATTATCCTGTACGTTTCAGAGCTGAAAACATCCTTGTTAGTCAAAGAAAAGCTTTTATAGACACCAGGCCCAGAAAACGATTGCGGGCTTCATACTTACGTTATTACTACTACTTACGATACTTACGTTATCGTGCGAAACACTGCCTCTACAGAAAGTGTAATCCAGTAGCCCCGCCCACCAACTCATGGAGCTGATTGGTCGATCACAAGCCAGCAGCAATACAATTGTGGAGGAAGATAGTAGGGTTGGGCGATGTCACTTAAATCGGCAGCTGACGATGTGTACAGTAAAACATCGCGATGGACGATGATATCGTCTGGGGGGGACGAAAAACGAATATTTTCGCTTCGTTTTCGTTTTTTCGAACTTTAGAGCTTCGATCAGTTCAAAAAAAATCAAGACCGACCCTACCCAAGCCAATGCACCCGAGAGACCGGTCCTGCCCGACACATTAACTGTAATTATGAGCCCCATTTATGAAGCCCCATTTAAACCCGACCATTTTTGAATACATGGCCGTTCTGTCGAGAGCGAGCCTGTAATGACGAATGAGCGGAGCGGAGCCGGTGTGATCAGTTCAATAATCCGCAGGCGCGCGCTCATGAACCCAGCGGTAAAATGATGTTCGTTCAAATCCAGCTCAGACATGACATAAATCTGTAGCTTACTATACTTGTTGTAGCCATTAAACAATGTTTTTAATTTAATATTACAGCCTAATATTATTTTTAAATTTCACCTGATTATGATAGGCTATAAGTGCAAAGATGCGAGTGGGTCAGAAATGATTTTGGTGGTTATATTTAGTTTAATATTAAGTTTTGTTTTGTAAAAAGCCTCTTTCGTTTTGTACAAATTGTATCTTAATTTTAATAAAGGTTTCTTCGGCCAATTGCATGTATTTTAATAAATAAGATAATAAGTAGCCTATGAGGTCGCGGAAGCGATCGCTTTCAATGATCATGAACTGGAGCGCGTCTCAAATAAACTGAAACTCAGCAGGCTTGCCTCACAGACATGAGAAATATATAGCCTAATATGTGTAGAAACGAAAAGATTTAAATAAGCATAGTGCAGTGTTCAGAACTCACGGTAAGCAACCAGCTTGATACAGATGATCACGGCGATGGGCATGAGCGGGATGTTAAAGTTTAAGGGATTTCTTTTTTTTTTACCTCATACTGAATATGATCGGGTGAAAGCACATTTGAAACAGGTAGCACTTATTCACACACAAACTAATCGTTCTCTCTAATGCATTCAAAAACATCTTGTAGTGCTTACCTGCATACAGTCATCAGTAGCCAGTAGGTAGCCTATACAGTTATTATATTCTATTTTATGTTTTTGAATGAGCAGACATCTGTATTGATCCGTAGAATAAATAACTGATGAAAACGTTCATCTTTCCAAACTTCCAAACATACAAACAAATTTGCACTGCAAAAAGCATCAATGATATTTAACTTCTGATAAAGCCAGTTTGGCATAGTGGGGGGAAAATGCACACAAATGTTCCAATAAACCACGTTGAAACTAGGCTCTTAATCTCCTATTGTTTATTTTTTATCATTTTTTTCAGTTAATGCAGGTTATAAACCGAACTTTATAGTGATATTTCAGAGCTTACTAAAATACTTTAGCAGTTATTAGCCGCAAATTTCCTCGGAGCGCCGAAGACGGAGCGGTGTTTCTGATATCAGTGAGCGAGGAGAGGGAGATGGTGAACCCGGAGCGGAGCTGGAGCGGAGGGATTCTTGAATGCTTAGAAAGAGCGTGGAGGGGAAATTGCCGCCGCTCCACTCTGCTCACATACTCTGGTTGACTCGCAGCGGGGCGGGGGCGTGGCATCACGATGGTGTTTCTCCATCGTGATGACGCACAGCCATCACGATGGACGATGATATCATCCATCGGCACAACCCTAGAAGATAGCAAGATATTGTGGAAGCACACAGTCACTGCATAAGCTTCCTTTGAATCCTAATATTAGGAATGTGTGATACTTCACTTATTTTTAATGATGTTCCAGCTCACGTGGGGACGAACGCTTGTGTGTTCGCTTCATTTCACTGCGGAATCGTTTGTAAACAAGCCCTTAAGTGCTGGATTTGCAGACACAATGTTGTGCCTTCTATATTGGATCCGACAGGAATGGTGCAACAAACTTACGTGAGTAAAACGTCTTTTTTTATATGTAATAGTGCTAGTCCCGGGGCTGTATCAGACCAAAATGTCCACCCGTCGGCAGAAATAATTTTTTGATCTGGGCGCGCAAGTGTGTGTGTATGTTTGTGTGTGAGCGCACGGTTTGCGCTTAGGCCGGGGACACACTGCAATCGTGCCGTAACGAGCGTCTCAGCTGCGTGGCGTGTCCGTTTTTATTTCGGCTCCCATGGTAACAGGTTGGAGCTTGCACGTCAGACATGCTTCTGGTGTGCAAAGACAGAGAAAACGGCACACTCACAGTGTGTCTTCGCCATTATATCGACCGATCGTGCGCGTCAGGGCCATGTAATACAATCACGAGTGGATGAGAAATAAATAACTGTGTTTATTTGATAAAGGCAGTTGCCGCTTTCAAAATAATCTCTCCCTCATGTGACCGGAAAATATCCCACTTTATATTAGGTGGTCTTAACTACTAATTACATGCAGGTATTTTTTTATGTAAGTACAATATAAAAACATGTATGTACACAATAAGTGCATTGTATCAAATTATTGATTGTAGCAGATGTGGAGTTAACGATCTTCAAGTCATTGATTAGCATATTCTGTCATGATAATCCCCCCCCAGGGGCGGGGTTTAGGTAAACTTCAAGGTTTGTGATGTCACTAACCCTGGAGGAAGCTTGTGTAGTTCCTATCAGCTGTTTGTTGTAGTCCTTAAAAAGCAATTTCATTGAAAGAAAATATGTCCCTTTGGTTTGAACTTTGAGTGTCGTAACTTTAGAGAGTGTGTAATTTTGCTGTGAGCGTAAACAACATCTGCAAAGTTTAAACAGTGAAATCATAATCAACTACACCTTTAAAACATGAATATGAAAAGCATCAGAAGTCAGTTGTAATTCGTCTATAATATAGTTTAGCACTATATAGTGTAACGTAATATTCAGAATGATTATCTTATCTGTACTGACACTGTTGTACGAGAAATGAACTGAACTGAGCTGGACAATGTCTTTTTTTTCTTTTTTTGCTGAACAGCTTTATAGATTAAATGAACTATTTTAATGATTGATGATTTTTACAACAGAACTGAATCAACACTGAACTGACTTCAGCAGAACAACCGCCAAAATGCATCATGTTCCTGTTATCACTGTAAAGCGGATTTAAAACAATCTGTATTGAATAAAATGCTATATAAATAAAGGTGACATGACTTGACTAAAACAGTAAAACAGCCAAGCTACCAGCACAAAGACACAATTCACTTAATTTAATGTGTGAAAAAGATCTGCTAAGTTCCAAAGCATAAAGTCACTCCATAGGGAGTTATTCTCTGTATGAGTGTGCAGTGTTTCTGAACTCCCTGAAATCCTTTTCTTCTAGGAAATGAATTTGTCATATTATTCTTCATTTAAATAATTCCTAGCCAAGGCATATGCAAAAAAAGGGCAAGGCCTGGTCGAAACTTGCGGTAAGGGGCGTGACACCAATTACAATACACTGGCCAAGCCGACCAATCACAGCACACTGTGCTTTTCAGAAGGAGGAGCTTCATAGAGACTGGACCTGAACAGAGAGTTACTGACAGACTGGGAAAAGAGGTGCTGCAATCTGTAAAATATGTTACAAATTATTTAAATAAAAAAGCTGTTGACCACTAAAGCATGACAATCTATTCTAGTATCCCCTAAAGACAAAACCAAGACTTTGCAAAAGGGCACAATATGGAAAAATGTAATGTAACTTTGGTGTTACTTTGTTTTACATGAAACAATTCCAGAGCATGAATTTTAACTTCAGTTGGCCATTAACACAGAGCAAAAAATCTGTCCCTGGAAGACTGTTTCGCATGCTTCTCATTTTTTCTACTGTCTTTTTGTGTCACCAAATAGAGGCAGCTAAACACTCAACACTGAAGGTAACCTGAGCCAGAACTGGGTTTGCCCTTCCTGTTCTCAGTGAATAGAACGGCATTCTATAACCTACTTAATAAGAAAGGACGGCAATGTGAAATAGAGGTGCAAGAACACTGCTAAAACATTATGACTACATAGAGATTTCCTACATTTTCATTTCAGCTGGTCTGATTAACCACATCCAACACCATTATAAAACAGCCTGACACACACACACACACACACACACACCTGAGTGCAATCTATTTTAATGCACCATGTTGTTTGTTTGGCAACCATAAAGAGTTAATGGTGTTAACATTAGCTCAGCAGTGTACAATGCACCCTGTTCTTTCAAGGTAACTTCCTCTGCTTACACTCCTGAAGCAAGGACATCCCTATGATCACTCTCTCTCACACACACTCTCGGCTTAGGGGTCACCGCATCGGATCATCCACGCATTTATTTGCCATATGTTTTATGCTGGATGCCCCCACCTGACACGACCTACACTGAGAGTGCACTCACTGACTCGTGCAAGGACATCCCTACGATAGGCTGACATTTCCACCACCTCTGAACACTCGCTTTACAGGGATAACACAAAGGCACTAGGTTGCTTGGCAACATTTGTCAATGCAGGGCGACCCAACTCACGCGAGAGCTTACAGCGGACTGACGCAAAACACACAGGGCTGTAAAGTACACAGACAGAACTATGTGGCATATTTGACCAGTCAGTGAGAAAAGAACATTGATCTTTTGTGTGAGATAGTTTCTGATGTTTTGTGTGAGCATTTAAATAACAGTTCCACTCTCATGTTGCTCTAACAAACTTTTTTTCCTTTAGGCCCAGTTTTTTAAATATTTTAAAGGGTTAGTTCACCCTAAAATGAAAATTCTGTCATTATTTACTTACCCTAATGTCGTTCCACACCCTTGAGACCTCCATTCATCTTCGGAACATAAATGAAGATATTTTTGTTTTTTGTTGAAATCCGATGGCTCAGACAGGCCTTCATTGACACCAATGCCATTTCCTCTCTCAGACCCATAAAGGCACTTAAGACGTCGTTACAAAGCCCATCTCACTACAGTGTCTCAATAATAATTTTATGAAGCAACAAAAATTGTTTTTGTGCGCAAACCCCCCCGAAAAAACGACTTATATAGTGATGGGCCGATTTCAAGACAAAAGTTTTGAACCCTTATGTGTATCAATTCAGGATTTGTAACGGTCTTACAGGCGTCAAATGACATTAGGGTAAGTAATTATTGACAGAATTTTCATTTTTGGGTGAACTAACCCTTTAATCTGGATCAGAATCCAATTTTTTGCTATCCAGGTAATCCATGTTACTTTTGTGCCACATCACCATAATCCAAATCCAAATTTTTAGATTTCCAGAGCTGGAAGTGGCTCAGGAAGAACAATCAGCCATGGGCCACTTTTTTAATTGAAGTGTCACCAGAAAAGGAATATTATCCCATGATTTACTCACTCTCTCTCAAGTCATCCTGGGTGTATATGACTAATTCTTCTTTCAGCCAAACCCAGAGTTATATTAAAAAACATCCTCTTCCTAGCTTTATAATGGGAGTGAATTGTGCCTATTTTTTAACCTATCTACCATACAAGTAATCCATACAGCTCGTCTGTTTCGGGGGTTAACTAAGGACTTCTGTAGTGAAGCAATGCTAAAAAAAAAACCTTTATAAACTATGATAACTGGCTTTCGGTAACCTCTGACCCGACTCACCTCTTGACTCATTTTTGGGTGAACTATCCCTTTTCCAATGCCATTTTTCAATTTTGTACCTTAAATTAATCCTGAATCTACCTTTCTGCTGGGATCAGGATAATCCAGATTTTGGGATCAAGACTATACCAGTCTTACTAAAAGGTTTTGAACAACACATACTAAGGGGTTTAATCCAGATCAAAATCAAAATTGGATTATGTGATCTAATTCGACTTTGTTTTCTTTTGAACAACCCATTTTCAAGATTTGAGCGAATCTAATAACCAAAATCAAATTACAAAGGGGGGCGCAGCAGCCATATCACCCTGTAGCCCAAGACTGAAGCCAAGCAGGGCTGAGCCTGGTCAGTACCTGGATAGGAGACCAACTGGGAAAACTAGCTTGCTGCTGGAAGAGGTGTTAGTGAGGCCAGCAGGAGGCGCTCTGTGTGGGTCCTAAAACTAGCCAGGTGTCCCAATTCACATACTATCCATACTAAATAGCATTCGAAAATAGAATTAGTATGTCCCAAATCGTAGTATGCTGAAAATAGTATATTTCAAAGATACCCGGATGGTTTACTATTTCCGGTCCGAATATATTTATTCAGTGTTGTCCACATTATATTTCACATGCAGCAGCATTGTAAACTTTTCTAATGACACGTTTGGCCATTAACTTTTAAATGCATCATCCTATTTAAACTGCAAACACATGAGGAGAGTCTCTGCATTAAAGAACCACAAATGGCAGATCAACGAGCGGCTACATTTATCTCCGATACGGTAGGAGATTAAACTGAATGTGGAGGATTTGAACTGTGACGAATCTGATGATGATTGACAGGGCAGTTAAACGGTGACGGGATGCACGTAACTAAGCGACAGAGTCCGTTAAATATGGCGAAGTAGTATGTCCGAAGCTTGCATACTTTTCTGCTACACACTCAAAAGTATATACTTTTTCTTCACAAAAAGAGTACATACTTTTAGGACGTAGTTTAAGTAGGCAAACTGGGACGCAGCATAGGGCTGGGAATCGATTCCAAGGCGTTGGGAATCCAGAGTCAATTTCAACATTTCCAGCCCTTTTCAGTTCTACAGAGTTTAGCATTCATTTGTCTCTCGCCCACTAATAATGATTGGAAGTCCATTTTATTTTTGCAAGAGGTTCTTTCGGACAGTTAGTTTAAATGAACTAGTTAAAAATAAAACAATTCAGCGGTTATTCTGCGTCATTACGTAATGACGTCACTGGAACGCAATTCCAACAATTTATTTTTATGGTATGCCACGCTAAAACGTTCAAATAAAGCCATATGTGAACGCATATCGCTGATTATTATCCTACCTTTCATTCACTTGGGTTAATGGTGTTAGAAGTTTACTACATTTTGCACACAAAAACGTTTAAATCGTGAAACGGTTTTGTTGTCCACAACGGTAGGTTTTGAGCACTGCTTACAGATGCAGATGTGAGGGTCTTATTTTCATTTTCTATTTTCTTTTCTTTTCTATAATCCAATGATAATTCTGAAAGAAAATGTGATTTCAGATTAATGACAAGTCTACTGTTGCTATAGTAACGAACACAATTTCCTTGCGCATCTGAAAGACAAATAAACTGTGCACTCTTGTATTATTGTTTTTTTTAAATAATGTGATTATTTTGCCTTGTACATTCTGTGCAAAAGCACTTAAGTAAAGATAGTAATTTCACTTAATTGTGCACATGAATTTTAGACATGTCATGTAGTTTTAACCATGCAATATAAATGCACATCCTTGAATAACGTGCTGTCCTTTTAAATCGCATTTGCTGCTGGGTTATATGGGCCATTTCAGGAGTATTCATAATTTAAAATCAATCAGAGTTATCAGAGTCTGTGGTCATTGGATGTCCTTCGGAAAAGGAGTAGGGGTGTAACTCTGGCATCCTGGCCAAATTTGCCCATTGGCCTATGCATCGTGACCTTCTTATCATCCCCCTCTTCATCATTCTCTCCTCTCCACCAATCAGCTGGTGTGCGGTGGGCGTTCTGCCGCAATATGGCTGCCGTCGCATTATCTCGGTCTTGGGGGGCCACTGTCCTGCACAGTTTAGCTCCAACCCCAATCAAACACACCTGAAAGACCTAATCAATGCCTTTATAGGAATCCCTATAGTCATTGATTAGCTGTTTCAGGTGTGTTTGATTGGGGTTGGAGCTAAACTGTGCAGGACAGTGGCCCCCCAGGACCGAGATTGGGGACTCCTGATCCAGATGGATGCTGCACATTAGTGGTAGTTGAGGAGATTCCTCCACGTCTATAAAGCGATTTGCGTGCCCAGAAAAGTGCAATATCAATGTAACTAATTATCATCATATTAAAAACCAGAAGGTTAGTGGTTCGATCCCCAGTTCCACCTGACCACGTGTCGAGGTGTCCATGAGCAAGACCCCTAACCCCAGGTGGTGGCTGACACCGCTGTCTGTGTATGAATGAGTGAGTGAACGTGAGGCGAGATGTAAAGCGTTTTGGATGGCCATGGGTTTGTTGAAAGCACTATATAAATGCAATCCATCATTTGAACAACTGGGCCTTAGTGACAGAATGACAAAAATTGCAGTGAAAGTGGATGTGACAGAGGCTGTCAGTCATTAACATTCTGCATATTAATGGTTTAATTTTATTTTTTGTAAGAGATTTATCACAAAACTACTAATTAACTGCATTTAACACTTTATTTTGATGGTCCTAAGTAACTTTGCAACTACACGTCAACTACCAGAGTATTAGTAGACTGTCTACTTAATATCTGCTAACACCATTTTGATGCTCTCCAAAAGACATCCTCCTCACCTCACCATAAGTAAATTTACAACTACATGTCAACTTACTCTACTAACCCGAACAGCTAACTCTACTAATACTCTGATGAGAGTTAGTTGGCATGCTTATAGTTAGTAGAACGTCTGAAGTGGACCATCATGAAATAAAGTGCAACCATTTGATATCTCAAGTCCATTAGTACTGACTGTTCCTCACCTTTTTCAACCAGCAACAACATTATGCGTGGAGTACAAACCAAAAGGGAAGACAGGAGGGAAAACAGGTTATTGGGCCTGCATAACTAGGGGCAAAATGCAGCGTTTAACACATGGTATGTAGTTAAAATTATTTTAACTATTTGCTTATAAGCACACAGTTACTTCCATGACAGAAATACATTATGAAACTTATTTGGTGGAACTGTTCAAAATGCTGACGACTAGGAAAACTGACGACTGAAATGCTATTATTGACTAGATTGCCTATTGAGGTGAAAATGAAAAGATAAGGAAACAGGGAGAACTTGTCAAGCTACCTAAAATAGACCTTTAAAAAACTAACCATTTACTGTATATTTGTCAAGCAAGGGTTGAGGATACAGACCAGGCATACTTTGTGACCTCAAGAGTTTGATATTTAACAGCCTGAACAGAAGATATATTATTTCCTTCTCGATATGCAATACATAAATAATAATAATAATACAAATCATACAGTTTTGTTCTTTATTCAGCTGGAACTTATTTGATTACAAGGTTCCGGATTAATTAAATTGAAATGTATCAACTTATGAATATAATACAGCAATACATTACAATGCCTTCTGATTTTGTTTTTCTTATTAAAGCAGCACTAGGTAACTTTTCAACCTTCATAATATATTTTTTAAGACTCTTGTGATGATAAATCGACTTACAATAGGTTGAATGACACGTCTGCCATTGCCTGATGGGGTCTGTATCGTTTTTAATCGTACTTTTAAACTGCGGGTTTCGGGTAGTAACCCGAGAAAAAGAAAAGAACTACAAAATTCAACTGCTTTACGGCATATACGTCACTTCCACCAACACACACACTTCCTTACATTCGGACGTGCGAGCCCAACTTTGTTCGTCGGATAATATAGTCATGTCCGAAGCAGCAGAGACAAATAAGAAAGAAAAGGTTTTGTTGGAGGAAAGCAATAAGAGGAAATGAAAAAATGATGGGATTAAAGGCAGGACGAGGATCAAAATGTGACCAGGGTTTGCTCGTTGGCGTGAGCTGAAGGAGGCGTGCCCGACCGATGCTGTCCTGCTTGTTACGGTGAGCTACCACTCAAACATTGAACTTACTGAAGTATCATATAGATTCTGTAAAATGGTAACCAATAGACTACTATAATGACGCTGGCTTGTAAACGTGAGCATCGTGATTATTTGGCGTTTAAAAAAAACAAAACCCATGAAATTATATTCATATGACATGCTGAAGCATCTGCCACTGACTGTAACGTTACCTGGGATGAAGACATTTCACACGCGACGCCAGAAGAACTCCTCTTGCAGTTTTCAGGGGAACTGTTAGTGCTGCACCGACCGCACCGACCCGCGGGACGCTTGAAGTTATTTGGCCCGCACCGCACCACTGTATATATTTTTACAACACGCCGCGCACCCGCGACCATTAAATAGACATACGGGGTCCGCGGGTTATGAGACGAGACTAGTTCAGGGCTATCAGGGTTGTCATGTCAACAAATGCACGCGCGATGGCATCCCCTGTTGTAGGATGACAGCTTACGACAGTAGTTGAGGACATAATTTTTTCCAAACTGTAGGGGGACCCCGAGAGCAAAAGTAGCCAAGTGGGGCTTTAAGAAGATAAACATCAGTCTGTCCATTTACACTTTTTAAATCAAGATCAGCCCATGAATCCATACTGTTTAGTTATGATCATCTATGGGATTTGTATGTCATTTTTAAAGTAATGTCTCAGCAAAGTTGTCCTTTAGGTTGGTTTGGCAAAGAATAGAGAAAGATATAAAGGTAGTTTGATTTAAGTGACATAACTGCAAAGAACAATCTTTGGCACAAAACGTATTGCGTTTTACAGTTTACGCCGTGCCATTTATTTTGATTCCGACAGGCCAGCCATATGAGCATCACAAATCATATACGCCTGTCAACAGTGAAGAATGAAAAGTCATTGTTGCCAATGAAATAACATATGTTAATATCACGTGCTGAACTCATTTTTTAGGTAACGTAGTTGTATGGACAGGTTCAACGAGTCCCCGGATGACGTTATGTCAAATACAAACAGGTCTTGCCAGTTGTTTAAAACCCTATCGTTTCGTTTCGGCAAGTTTACCAGTAAGATACGAAATAAATACACTTGTATGTTTTAATGGCCGACATTTCTGGAAATACGCTCTTACTGCAATATAGCGTTTGATAGTGCCTACGCAAGCTGTTTGTAATCGTGCATCCACAGTATGTATATTCTGCTGGCTCGAGTGTACTACACCATATTATGTCAAAAAATGTAGTCAGTGCTAGCACCGTATCAACCTGAGAACGCTAACCATTAGCATCGTAACATAAACTATTCATAGGTTGTCATACCTGCTGTTTCTCGAAATGCTCTCTCTCGCCTCCTAACATCGTTTCCGTCCTTTTGCTTTTAACCCGCGAGGGCACCTGTCGTATTGAATTCATCCTTTATGGAGCTCTCGGGTTTTGTGCTTAACAAATAGTTCCTTGTCGCGCTAGGCTCCAAGTATCCGTCGCTTGACAGTCCAGTGTGGCTGTGCGAGGGTTATTCTCTTGCGTGTTATCAGCAACACCGCGACGTTAAGTAGGACATGGAGGAAAAACCTGTTCTGGCTTCGTGGCTCGCCGGTTTCAGAGTCGTACTACAGCATTGCTGTGGGAGGAGTAAGAATGCTTGTTTTTTAATTACGCCTAAACTCACGTTTGGTCAAAAGAGTTCACATTAAAGTGATTCATCGTCACAGATGTGCCGAGCCACCTTTGCGTCATACGCGCAATGTACAGCACACCCCCTCTGAAACTCAAATTCAGCTATTTCTATTGAAAAGACATGATACTGGGGTTTCTATAGGGTGAATTCAGTGTGATTGGGACACTTTTCCAAAATCATCTCAATGACAACAAAAGTGTCCCAGTCACTTTGAATTCACCCGACAAGTAGATCTGGTTTATGAGTGAGCAAAGTTAACATTAATAGGAAAATACGAGTATCAAAGTGATAAAATGTTGTATTGCAAAAATTAGGCTACTTCCCAAAAGTTACAAAACAATCAAAAGAATAAACAAATAAATAAATCTTTGAAATATAAAAACTATTTGACCATTAGTAGGCCTACTGTTACCAGGCCTTCAGTTTAAGCTTCATTTAATGATTTATCCCAAGAAAATGCCAAGCCTATCCAAGAAGCTAATGAGAAATAATTTAAGTCATAATTAAATCAAAATGGCCAATTCTCTCTCTCTCTCTCTCTTTTTTTTTTAATGGAGCACAATTAATTATAGCCTAAATGATTTATCAGTACATAATTATGCATTATATATTTGCACCTTGAGATTCTTTGGAATGAAAAGTGCATTATAAATAATAATAATAATAATTATATAGCCTATATATTTTTACATTTATTTTGGCATTATTCTTATAATCTTTAATCAAAATGTCATACCCTCCTACATAGTGACAACTATCTTATCTGATGACATTTTTTGACACGAGGGCGGAAGAGGGCACAGGCATTATTGTGTTACAATTTTGTGTAAAGCTTTTTTTTTACTGCATAATATATAAATGGCTTAATCTTCTAGATTGAGTCAGCTTTACTGTATGGAGACTGTATGTTTGGATTATTTGGTCCCATTTTGTATTAGGTGTCTTTAACATTTAAATTAATCAGTTGATGCAATGCAATTTTCATGTACATACATACAGTGAGGAAAATAAGTATTTGAACACCCTGCTATTGTGCAAGTTCTCCCACTTAGAAATCATGGAGGGGTCTGAAATTGTCATCGTAGGTGCATGTCCACTGTGAGAGACATTCTAAAAAAAATATTTATTCATTTGTATGATACAGCTACAAATAAGTATTTGAACACCTGTCTATCAGCTAGAATTCTGACCCTCAAAGACCTGTTAGTCTGCCTTTAAAATGTCCACCTCCACTCCATTTATTATCCTAAATTAGATCCACTTGTTTGAGGTTGTTAGCTGCATAAATTCACCTGTCCACCCCATACAATCAGTAAGAATCCAACTACTAACATGGCCAAGACCAAAGAGCTGTCCAAAGACACTAGAGACAAAATTGTACACCTCCACAAGGTTGGAAAGGGCTGCGGGGAAATTGCCAAGCAGCTTAGTGAAAAAAGGTCCACTGTTGGAGCAATCATTAGAAAATGGAAGAAGCTAAACATGACTGTCAATCTCCCTCGGACTGGGGCTCCATGCAAGATCTCACCTGGTGAGACCAAGGTTACTGTTGGTAATACACTAAGACGTCATGGTTTGAAATCCTGCATGGCATGGAAGGCCCTTGCTTAAACCAGCACATGTCCAGGCCCGTCTTTAGTTTGTCAATGACCATTTGGATGATCCAGAAGAGTCATGAGAGAAAGTCATGTGGTCAGATGAGACCAAAATAGAACATTTTGGTCATAATTCCACTAAACGTGTTTGGAGGAAGAAGAATGATGAGTACCATCCCAAGAACACCATCCCTACTGTGAAGCATGTGGGAGCTAGCATCATACTTTGGGGGTGTTTTTCTGCACATGGGCCAGGGCGACTGCACATTAAGGAAAGGATGACCCGGGCCATGTATTGCGAGATTTTGGGGAACAACCTCCTTCCCTCAGTTAGAGCATTGAAGATGGGTCGAGGCTGGGTCTTCCAACATGACAATAGCCCGAAGCACACAGCCAGGATAACCAAGGAGTGGCTCTGTAAGAAGCATATCAAGGTTCTGGCGTGGCCTATCCAGTCTCCAAACCTAAACCCAAAAGAGAATCTTTTAGAGAGCTCAAACTCCATGTTTCTCAGTGACAGGCCAGAAACCTGACTGATCTAGAGAAGATCTGTGTGGAGGAGCGGGCCAAAATCCCTCCTTCAGTGTGTGCAAACCTGGTGAAATACTACAGGAAACCTTTGACCTCTGTAATTGCACGCAAAGGCTACTGTACCAAATATTAACATTGATTTCCTCAGGTGTTCAAATACTTATTTTCAGCTGTATCATACAAATAAATAGTAAAAAAGTAAAATAAATAATACAGATTTGAGTATTTGACATGGATTTAACATTTACATGTCATTACATTACAAGTATACCCTTTCCTTACCTTTAACCCATAGCCTATCTCAAAAGCAGCAAGTCTTTTGCAATAAAAACAGACACATTATCGTGCACTTATTTTTTTAATGTAAGTAAAGTTGTTTAAAGACACCTAATTAAACATTTTTTCTTGATTATTTCACTTTCATGGTCAATTTTTTCCAGAAAAGTAAAACATTACCAATAAAACAAAAACAGTCACAAAGGAGTTTATTGCAATGTCAAATGAATAATGGTATAAAACACTAGCATCCATTTATGATTTTAATAAATAGATCATATACACAATGTTATTTGTTGCATACTGTTTGCATGTAATATAATACAGTGAGTTGGAATTGTACTGTATCTGCATTTACATTAATAGCATGTAACTAATATTTACTGACTGTTATTTTCACTGAGTGCTACTGTTCTCGGCCATTGGAAAATCCAATCTGTTCTACAGCTGGAACTTGAGACTGCATTAATGACCACAGGGATATCACTTGCTGTAGACTCCTCTATCTCCTTCTGAAAGTGGGGGAAATTGTTAGCCTAAGATGAAGCCAAATTAAATGTTAACTAAAATGTTGATGTTAATCCAATAAGCAAACTGTAGTTCTTTCATTCAAATAAAGACGGCCTGCAATTCCATCTCCTCAGCAGAACTGCCCTATTTACAGAAAGATAGACTAGTTTCAGGTGTGTGTATTTCTTTATGCACAAGTGAAAAGTGCTAGATTAAAGTATCACTAAAGCAGCAGTGTATATGTGGTTCTTTCAGAGAAGGTTGGAATCCACAGAATAAAAGCTTTCTTTGACATTCTTAAAAGATTGCAAGCCATTTTTCTGGGCAATGAAATGGAATGAACATTTTCACGATTGTTAGTCTCAGTGGGCCATTAACATGTGGAGTGGGCTTGTGCATCTAATAACCGGTAAAAATACAACAACTGGCATCTGGTTATGGTCATTATTGCTCACATTAGCTAACTGTAATTCAAGTCAATTGTCTAATGATAAACATGATCTAATCATAAATTACCACGACTCGCTAGATTCCTGAGGAATGTCAAAAATGCAGTCATTTCATCCACTTACCAGCTGTGTTCTTGAGAAACACTGAAATGAATGAGGATCAATCCTGGGACTAATCAGTGTTTGGAACTATTTGTTGCCCAACGATGCGTTACTTCTCCATTCTTTATTTCCTATTGTAGTCTAATGGAGTCTGCACTTCATTTAGTTCATGTTTTTCAACTGTTCAACCAGTCGCGGCATCGATACACAATGAGCGATAGATTCCAACTTTTTTAAAAGCTCCATAAAGATATCCATATTATTGAAAAAATGTAATAGTGATTTTTATTTGCAAATCAGGTGTGTCTACGTACACAATGGTGTTTATATTCACAAAACATGAGTACTGAAATACTATTAAGTAAGAATATACAATGTAAAATATGCAAGCAGAATACATTTTACTTGCGCAGGCTTGCAATCAGAGAGAATACTGTGTTACTGCCCACAGACTACAAATAATGTTTAATCTTATTCCGATGTTTGAGCACCCCTAGATTCCAGTGCCTTTTTCAAAAACTCCTGAAGGACAAAAAAACAAACAAATTAGTTAAACGTTAACCGTAGCACAATAAACATTCATTACAAGCAAAAAGCAAGTAAATAATACTTTTTTAAAAAACTATTTAAGAGGCATTACCCTGACAGGATCAGAGAGTGTGTTGCTCACAGGTGCTGTTTGTCCTCCTTTCATCTCTCTGTATTTCAGATACTCCTGGGCAAAGGAAATGGCCTCCTCTTCACTATTCAAAAGGAAAAAAGGACAGTGAAAGACATTATTCTTTTATGCAACTGTATGTAACTTTCTAACACAAAGATTAGGAACACCCATGACCCATCTAAAAAATACCTCCATCATCAAAGCTACACAATGTAACTTCTGGACCTCTAGTGTTGGAAGCAGAAAACTGCAAGGTAATTGTGAAGGAACATTTTTTGGAAATGACGTGCGTTACAGTGGATTAAAAAACAAATCTGAACTCTCCTGTTAAAACAGATTTTTTTTTTTTTTTTGGTGATGTAAAAAATGTAGTTACAGTCATTAATTTATTTTCCTTGTAAATGTAAGAGACTCTTTATTAACATCCCATTACTGTTAGGCCACAGTAAAATCTGTAGCAGTTCTCTGATAATTAGTTTTGGTATATTTGCTTGACTAAAGAATATGTGCTGTCAAAGAATCCTATCTTTGTACACATTGGCCCTCATTTATCAAAAGTGCGTACACCAAATTTCCAGCGTACACCCAAACCCACGGTGACTTTGAGATTTATCAATATGGACGTTGGCGTACGGCACGCTCAAATCCTACGCCAGCTCAGGAGGTGGTGTATGCACGTTTGAGTTAGTGCGAAAATGCGCAGGAAAACAATAACACCACAAAACGCACTGACAAAGATATGCTATATTATGACCCACTGTAAAAAAACAACATATTAATTTAAACTTCACTGTTTATTTTTGTGCAACATGGACTTCAATGTTTAATTTGTGTGACTATACCAAAGCATTTGATTTGTAGGCATGTGCGCTTTACCTGACGCTTCAGGGTTAGGCCCGGCAGCTGCGCACGGACTGGGACTGAAAACAATTCAGACTGACAAAATAATAAAAATGACATTCTTCTTCTTTTAAATAATAAAAATAATAATAATAAAATAAATAATACCAACTTTCTTACTCTAAATAACAATAAGCGTCATTAATAATAAAAATTATACCCTAATAATAATAAGAATCTTACAAATTGTCATGCTATTATTAATGTGAATGAATGGTAGGCTACTCCACATCACATCATCATCACTATATCGTACACCCAATAACCTACATGTGCCGTGATACGAAATTAAATGCTAATTGTTTCAAAACATGTTCTGTAAAACAATGCATTGATTATTTCTCATCCAAACAGCTATTTAAACTGCTGGAGTGCGCTTCTCAACCCCCACACTTTTAACAGTACTCGTAATTTAGGTCCATATTTTGTTTTTGTGGGTGCATTTAATCCCACTCTTTAAACACCCCACTTCCCTGGTAATTGTCTCGATGGGCGCGTCTCAATCATCTCACTAGTTCAGTAGCCAGGGCACTGATCAGGGAGTCAGCCCATTGACTTATGTCCTAATCCATGCCCTGACTAGTAAAATGATTGCGACGCGCCCGATCTCCACAGAGAAGTTTCGCTTCTTTGCCGTCTTCTGTGTGTCCATGGCGTAAAATGAGGGCGTGGGGGAGGCGGAGACTTGAATATATAGGGGCGTGTTATTCTAATGACGATCGTTTTCAGCCTCAGCATTTATCAAGGCCAAGTATTGCGTACACCTGGATTGCAGAGGTGCGCACAGCTTCATAAATCAGGCGGTGAGAGGAGTGTAAGCATAATCTTACGCCAACATATACGCCCGTTTCTACGCAAGATTGATACATGAGGGCCATTATATCTTGATAGTTACTAGTCAAACTAAATTTCAAAAAACAAACAAAAGATAACACACATCAAGTCAAATCTAAATACTGATTATGTATTGAAAAGAGTTACGTTCCCAAACCAGTATCTTCAACTGACCATTTAACTTCTGATTAACTGTTATAAAGATTGTCTAATAGAGTCTAATGATTGTTACTCTAAAAGTGCAAATGATTCATGCAGGTTGAAAGGAAATTCTCTCTGACCTCAGAGAACTTTAATATTATTATTATAACTGCATTTTTTTTTTTTTTTGCAACTTCCCAATCGCTCTGTCAGGGTATATTTTTCAATTGTGACCAGCTGACTTTAAATTAATTAATACTTTTAAATCTGCTAAGTAGAATAGCTTTACCAGAAAAAATGCTGTTTAACTTAGCAAACTGATGAACTGAATCAGAGGGGGAAAAAAAACATTTTAAAATTTCATGCAGAATCAACTTACACATTTTGCCCCATAAGGCAGTTCAGCAGCTCCTGCACTATTTCAGAGTGACCCTTTGAGATCAAGTGCCTCTTCAAATAAGTGAAGTGTTTGGTCTTCATCAATGTCTGGGATTTGCCATTTCGACAAAGGAACGTGAACACTGTCTCTCTAATCTACAGTCAGTAAAAAGGAATAAAAAATTATTAAAAATATACAACTGAAGTACTGAGAAAAGATGTGTTTCAACAATAAAAGAAGGAATAACCTGTGAAGGAATGCCGGCTAACTCTCCGGTGGTCATGCTTTCCTCCATCTGATCCAGAATGAGGGTAGGGTTACAGGACAACAGGAAGCTCTAACATATAAAACACACCAATACAAATTAAACTCATTATTCAGATCACAGATCAATAAAATAGGAAAGCTTGTACACATTCAAAATAAAATTGCATTAACTTTATTTTAAGGTGACGTTGTTACACGTTACATGTACTTACTATAGTAATTGAAACATAATTGAAAGCTTGAGCAAATAGTATGAAAGCATTTAAAACAAAACAGTTCGAATGTATGCTCCCTTTTATTTTTATGAATGTGAACCTACTTGAATCTGTGGCTCCTTCTTTTTGACACAAGGTATGAGCAAGAGTGTGCCCAAAGAGAAGGCCTGCAGACTGAACTGAGAAAACCGCTTGGCAATGGCAACCAGATCCAAAGTGAATAAAAATGGACATCTAAAAATAAAATAAAAAGTGGCTAATGGCAGCAAAGAATCATAAATAGAAAGAGTAGGCTGCGACCTCTGTTTCTATTCAACATTTTAAAATTGATGGCAATGAACAGTGTTTTAGGCCAAACACAGAGGGAAAATTGAAATAACCTGACTTTCCGTCAGTTAATTAAGAAAAGGAACGGGGAGCACCTTCTGTATAACCCCCTGAACCATTTACACTAGTATGTTTTCGTTTTACAACGCGTTACTTTTGCTACGGCTACTCTTGCCGCCTACACTACTTTTTAACCTCAAAGAAACGCTACAGACCTCGTTTTAGTTTGAAAAATCTGGGGTCGTGCTTCAGCGTGAACGGACCAAAACAGAGATTAAAAAAAATATGGGGTGGCTGCCCAAATTATGCTAACTGGAACATGACAATATCGGACCAGGGATGCGTTTCCTAAAATCATTGTATGCCTAAGTTGATTGTAGAGATCATTGGTGGCTGCTGTATTACAATGCTTTTGGGAAACGCAGCCCAGACAGAGCTCTCTCTCTCTCTTTCTCTCTCTCTCTCTCTCTCTGTAACATGCTAGCCTCAATAACACTGAGATGGAACTGCATGCTTTGCTGACTTTGTGGTCATTTTAGCAGCCATTGTGCAGCTAAATGCTATATTGTATAATACTGCAGCTGTCTACATGTGCAAAAGGCATCCATTGACACTTGTACGTGCATGCCCAGTGTGCATGAACAGTCATGATGAGACATTCGTTTTCAGTCATGCATTGTAGACAGAGATTGTTTCTGAAACGCAAATGGAAACAGCGTGTAGACGAGGGTCATTTTCATTTTAAAACACCTTTTAAAACGAAAACGCACTAGTGTAAACAGGCCTTAATTAACAGAAACTCATAAAAAAACATCCCATATCCATATAATCACCTTCACTAATAAACTATTGCTTACAATGCATTAACCCCACCCTATGCTCATACATGTTTTGATCAAACAGTTCCTTGGACTGAAGACTTACTTTAGAAGCAGGACAAATGTCTTATACATAACGTCATGCTGTCGAGGGCTGAGAGGAAGAGAGGCTGTAAAATGATCATACAAACAGTTAAAAGCATTTCAAAAACAGAAAGTTCTCTGTGTTTCAAATTTTTAAGTATGTGCCTTTTTACCTGTCAAGAAAGGGGCTTGAATCACACTCCGCCATATCCTGGAAATACTTTGCCCCTGCAGGAAAATAATAATACAAATAATTAAAAAAGGTAGTTGTGTGTTAAATTGACAAAAAGTATTATTTTGTGGCTTGAGGTGAAGTGTGTTCTGAAGCGATGTGATCATGATGGCTGTGTGTGCTTTTAAGGCCATCACCTTGCATTATTTGGACTCACAGAGAAGCATTATATTTCTCGAAATCGTTGTGTTCATCTGAAGAATGTAAGTGATGGATTGAGGATGAGTGAATGATTACAAAAAATGTATCAGACAGAGTGTTGGCTTTCAGGGCGTTCCAATGGGAAAAATATGCGATCTGTAGGGTTTTTGAGAAAGTTAGACATGCTTTTATTTCAGTCTGTCTGGACTACTGCAAGGCATTAGTCAGTTATCTCTGTCTCACTTACAATTTGCACGAAATGCTGCTTCAAGACTTATACCAAGACTACAGACCATTTTACAATTTTGCTGACCTCTTTACACCGGCCAATTCCACAGATACAGATTCCAACACAATAATACAATATGCTGTTATTTGTATATAAAGCTTGTTCTATTGTCATTGTGTTGAGTGTGTAGACTGGGTAAACCCAGCCTGATCTGCCAGCGATTTGATTTCACCCTGCAACTCAGCCTGGAAACTTGTACATTAATTTCTACTGCTTCTGTTATACTTTTGCGAGAACCAATCACAGACTGGCTTATCCACCTGGCGTGATATTGGCGGGTTTAACATGATGACAGATAGAGAAACGACCGGTCGTTGCCTGTTGAGGTCTGATTGGTTGAAGGACTATCCAATTGCATACCGAGTCATTTGAATAATGCTCGTTGATCATGCCTCTAGTGGAGTAGAAAATACAGAGCAGACTCCCCAGACCAATGTTCAATTTTAAATTGAGCTTGGTCTGGTGATAGCCAGAAAATTGAGCATGTTGTGGCCTACAAGAAATAATATTTAGTAGAGGTGTGAAAAGAACTCATGCCACGAGGTCTTGCGATATTAAAATGTGACAATATTTCTTTTAGAGTGAAAAGCTGTCTCACGATATAGCCATGGCGGAGCATAAGGGTGAAATTAGCATAGAATATGCCACCGCTACGTTTGCTCTGCTCATCCAGCACGAACTGCAGTCGCACACAGTGCAGAAAGAATCACAGTTCACTGATCAGGTGACAAGAGCAAGACGAGGCGAATGACAGGACCATGGTGGAGGATCGATTGTGTAACTGAGCCTTTAAGCATCTGATAAATGTCTTATCTTGTAGAATGCGCGCTCAGCACAGACGCTGTCTATACACAGTGGGTATACATTGTCACATATTCTAAAGCGAAAGTAAAATGTGACTTCACTGATGAGCACACATAAAATAGCCTGTCTCCCAATATCAGACGTTCAAATCTTATGGGCCTTTCAGACAGGATGCAGAATGCACTGTGCTGGCTGCTGGGTTCAGTGTCGCATTTCAGATACAATTTGAATTACGCTACGCTGGCCAGAGCAAAGTAGGCAGTTTTCAAAACTTTTAGCGGGAGTTCTATACGTCTACTCATTTGATTATTGCTCCATCTTTTGGTCAGCAGCAAATATGTATGTACCTGAGCGATAGTACTTGCCTTGCTAGTAAGAAGAAGAAGAGCAGCAAGGAAGAAGAGGCTGTGCGTGCATGAAACTTCGGAGGTCCAGAGAACAGTTTGGGGAATTCAGGCTTGTGAAAGAGCTCAGTTTCCACAGCGACCCATTTCCAGGTGAACTTTCGGTTCAGTAGGGAGCAGCAAACTTGTAATATGTATAGCTCCAGAAATTCCCACAGTACTAGCTTTTCATCCATTCGCTTTTTGCGCTGATTTGGATGTCCCGTTTGGCCGTTTCTTTTGAGCATGCGGGTAATCGCCACAGAGCGCAGCAGAAAGTTGAACTATTTTGAACTTTGACTGTGGCATGCGCTTTGGTCGACAAAACAAAAAAAACTTACTTACGCGGTGTGAGCCATAGTCATAGCACAGTGATGCCATTTTCGCATTCTGTCTGAAAGGCCCAGTGGGCTGGGCTGAGCAGTTATAACTAGAGGTCGACCGATTCATCAAATTTGCCGATTAATCGGCACCGATAGCTGATTGGTGGAACAAACGGTTATCGGCAAAAATCAATACCGATAGTTTTTCCGGTTTGCGTCCGTTGCGGGAGCGGCTGAGAAGGCTGCTGTCATTACACAGTAGCCTACGAGAGCTCTGAGAAGGGTCTGCTGGTATTATATAGCGCGAGAGCGGCCTCTAGAGGCCAAATGAAAAACTATCACTGTTTACATTAACACGTGAGGACACCTGAGGCTGCGCGCTTCACAGCACACGCTGCACAGAGCGCGCTGACACATCTGATGCGCGTTTAAAACACCAACAGAGAAACGGTGTGAATACAGAACACTTCAGTACATGTTGCCAAATCATTATAAAGTAATTGATTTGTTGACTAGATGCTTTAGCAGGGGAAGAACAGCAGTACATGTACTTTGTCGTCGAGGCTGACAGGACGCTAATATTAGCAGCAACGGTTACCTCAAGCATTTAAAAGGATGTAACTGAGAAACTTTTTTTGATGTGAGAAACTGTATCATGCATCCGACAGAAATATAAACGCATTAGATGTCAATACATGTTGTTATTTTGATAAGAAAACCGTTGCGTTCTAAAAAAGCGAACTGTTTGGATTTATATGACATGATAACACTTAATATAATACAATAATATTCAATTTGTAACATTAAGTAAGGTTAATAAATGCTGTAGAAGTATTATTCATTGTTAGTTTTATCTGTTAACCTTTTTTATGCACTATGAACTAACACGAATGATTAAGGTAGAATTGTATTGCTCGAATATTAATACATGCTGTAAAATGTACATTACATAATGCATTTAGTTCATGTAAGCTAGCTAAATAAATACATCATTGTAAAAAAAATGGGATTTGCAGTCTGTTACTTGACATTTACATACATGTTTCTAGGTTATAGCTAAAAAAAAACATTTATTTGTAATATTTTAATGTTTTAGTAATTTTCTGTAGAATTTTTTTTCTGTTAGAACTCATTTTAATTTTTACATATGAAATTTAACACATTTTCATGGTTAAGTACTTTTTAAAATTTCTTGTAATAAAGTTCAGCACTGCTTTTTTACCTGTTATTTTATGTATTATTATTATATTTTAATCTAGTATCTTTTTAAAAACTATCGGTCGATTAATCGGTTATCGGCAAGCGAGGTCCAACCTAGCTATCGGTAAAATCCACTATCGGTCGACCTCTGGTTATAACCACCTCTTAGCTCTGGTCTTGTCTTGCTCATCTTTTAAAGTGGGAGAACTTGCACAATTGGTGGCTGACTAAATAGTTTTTAGCCCCACTGTACATTGTCTTTCAATGCATATGATAATTTATACTCAGAAAGTACTGAGATGACATTCATTACAAAATTACAACATTTCAAAATGCACCTGCAGACTATTTTTCCAATCATGAATTTTGTCATTGAGGATTTCTTAAAAATACTGTGCAAAAATCTTGTGAACCCAATCCCGCTTCTCGTGAGCTAAGTGTCTCTTCTTGGTAGGCCATTTCCCCAAAATGAGTCTGACACCCCTGATCTAAATAAAAACAAAGGTTAGGAAAATGATCACCTCTAAAAGGCTGGGCACTGCAATGAGAGCTTCAAGAACCTTCTGCAAGTAGCTTGTCTATAGAAGAAAAAGAAGAAAAATGTTTTGAATTGACAACAACAATGAACACAAGGAGGCAGCAATGTACCATCCACCTAAACAAACATCACATGAATGTCTTTACTCCAGCCAAATTCAGATATACTGTTCATACGCAGTGAAAAGTATGACTAAAGTATGAAAAAAGACAGGATTCATAATTCACATGCCCAATTTTATTGATTTATTACAATATCAAAAAGTTGTGATTTTTCACTATCCCTATTGTTTCAGGATGCAGTATTTGTGCACAAGATGACAAACTAATGACTACAACAGCTTTAAAAGGATAGTAATCTACATGTGACTTACCATATTGAATGACACAAGTTTTTGCAAGACACTGTTCCACAACTGCAAGTCATAAACCTCATACTCCAAACAGAGATCTGCCACTAGACGAACAGCCTGGAAAGAAATAATGAAAAATGTATGCAGATTATGCTTTAGTGATATTGTGGGATATAAAATAAGTCACATACACGAAGCTTTATCTGATATTTATTTATTTTGATTTTTTTGTTGTTGTTACATGCCTTACAATGGGCCCAACAACTTGGGACACGCAAAAAGATCAGTGGCACAATGTTAATACTTCTCAGTTAGTCAAACTATAAATAGCTTAAAAGATTTCTATAATCAATAGCCATGTTTCCATTATCCTTCAAATCACACAAATGGAAAATAGCACGATGAAAACATCAATTTAACAAAAACTCCCATATAATCACAATAAAAAAAAACGATGCTTGCATGAGTTGGTTTTTAAGGCAATTCGAAAAATGATTATTTCACAAAACTGCAATGGATTTACAGGTGTTTGGACAGACAATGAGACTTTCTTTATCAAACAAAGAAATGGCACAATTAATCAAGACCTAGAAGCAGATATTAGGGAAAACACCCAGAAACACCTCATATGAGGCCGTTCCCAAGTATAAGGGGCTTTCCTTGCCGCTAATGCTAACTTACGTCTCCTTCGATTATAAATACTGACTAGTGTGGTGACTGTGATATATATATACATTAAACCTATCAAAATCCGTTGCCATGAATTTTGGAATGACTTTTTAGTCGCATAAAATCGGTTAATGGAAACGCCGTCATTTCACAATAGTTTTTTATCAACATTTATAAAATATTGCAAAAGTGTTATGTAAATTTGTAATGGAAACCTTACAAACGTTATATATTTTTTCGTTATATATTTTGTGTTCAAGTTTTTTCCAGGGTTCTTTGGTAAATACAAAGTTAATTTTTTGGAATAGGATTCTTTGGTAACATTATAAATGTCAGAAAATGTACAATTTAATGCATCCTTGCTAAACAGAAGTATTACATTCTTAAAAAGAACCAAACAATTGTCTCTTTGTTTGGTTCTTTTTAAGAATTGAATACTTCTACAAACAAACAAAAATCGTACTGATCCCAATATATATATATATATATATATATATATATATATATATATATATATATATATATATATATATATATATATATATATATATATATATATATATATATATATATATTTATTTATTTTTTTAACTAAAAAAATTAGGGGTTTCAATATTAGATGTAATATCTACCTGCGGTTCTGTGTTGTGGTTCTTCCATAAACCCTTGATCATGCCTTCTTTTGGGCTGCTGATGAACATTTCCAAGGTATAGGGAATGTTCAGAGCCTCCATCTGGGCAAGGTACATGTAACACTTCAAATAATATCTGTGAAAACATCAATACATGGTCATTAATGCTGGAAATTTGTTTTGCATTAAAATTTGGACATATACAATCTATTCTTAACAAAACTGCACATAAATAAGATTTTTAAAAAAAATAATTAATAGCATATTCTTGATGCTGCTCACTTGATTTTGCTACTAGGCTGGTTTGCAAGTGCCTCCAAAGTTGCAGCATCTGCTAAGTGAGTGAGACAGATCAAAGCACGACTGCGATGCTCAAAGGTCAAGCGAAGGCCCGATCCTCCCAGGGGCTGAAAAGATGAACAAATGTTAAGCATGTCAGACCATCCTTTCCTGCCAACAAATATGCCACAAATTACTTTATGACAGGCAAGTAAAAATAAACATTTATTTTGCTGGAAAACTATTGTGAATAATGTGTAACACGTTACTGATTTCTTTATTTTCAACACATTCTAAATTATGCTTCAAACTAGAGTTGTCAAAAGTACAGAATTCGGTACCTAGTTGGTACTGAAATGTAAAAAAATGTGACGCTTTGAGAGCTGAATCGCAACCACCTCTGACAGGCCATTGTGTTTACACGCTCATCAGACATGTCTATGTTTGGCTACAATGATCAGCGCTTCAAATATACATCAATGCCGCTTTTCACAGAGCGCTTACACAGACACACACTGGAGCGTTTCAAAGCAGGCGTCTCTCAGGAGGCTTTCAAAACACTTTAAAACACTTCCGTGCGCTTTCCAACGCTCCCGTGCGTTGATCATTGTAGCCAATCACAGACATATGTGACCCTAGACCACAAAACCAGTCATAAGGGTCAATATTTTTAAATTGAGATTTATATATTATCTTAAAGCTGAATAAATAAGCTTTCCATTGATGTATTTGTTAGGATATTGATTTGATGTAATTGTTAGGTTAGGACAATATCTGGCCGAAATACAACTATTTGAAAATCTGGAATCTAAATATTGAGAAAATCAACTTTAAAGTTGTCCAAATTAAGTCCTTCACAATACATTTTTAAAAGTAAAAATGATGTTCACTCAAATCCAGCTCAGATATTTATCTGTAGCTTACTTTGTTGTAGCCATTAAACAATGTTTTTTTTATTCTTCATATTTATGTTTAAATATTATAGGCTAATATTATTTTTACAATTCATCTGATTATTATAATGGAAAATTACCTGCCTGGATTTAATAAATACAAAGCAAATAGCAGACTATAATCGAGACATGAAATCACGGGAGTGATCGCTTTTATTGCTCATTAACTGGAGCGCGTCTCATAAATAAACCAAAAACTCAGCAGCTACTCGCCTCACAGACATGAGAAATATGCGTATAGAAAGCTTGAAATGTCCACTTTTAAATGAAACGTATCGAAAATATTTAATTAAGCACAGTGCAGTGTTGACGCGAACAGCTCATGACTCCGTTCAGAATACTGCACTCCATCACTGCAAGAGCTGCGAGTTTAACGCGCTTTTTAGACTAATCCTGACTTGTGCAACTTTGTAGTCTACACATTTGTTTCTTAGTTGTAGTATTAGTTCTTACTTTGCTAAAAAAATATATATATCATTTCTGATTATAGCATAGCTTTCTGCCCACCCAATTAGACTAATAAAGTAATGATTAAAAAAACACTAACGCTTGATCAAGTGCCCGGCCTGCGGGTCGGTTCGGGTCAGGTTCGAGCTCGGGCAGAGAATCTTAACTCTAGTCCAGGGTCACATATCCGATGAACGCGTGAGCACAATGGCCTGTAAGAGGTGTTTACGATTCTACTCAACAGTGCTCAAAACGTCACATTTTTTAAAATTCAGTACAGACATGGTAACGGAGTTGGTACTTTTGACAACACAACTTCAAACACTATCAAAAGCCATTCTAGCCATTCTCACCTTATCTATGATGCCTGTGAGACAAAGTGATAAGAGTTGGCTTCTATTTTAATACTATTCTTTAAAGGTGTCATGAACTGGCTTTATTTTTTTATACTGTAATTTTCACCCAGATTAACTAAAAATAAACCTGATTTAAATATAAATGTTTTATGAAACTTATTTGCTGTGTATACATGGACTACATGTACCATGTGAGAACACATTACATTAAAGGTGTCATGAACTGGCTTTAAAAAAAAAAAGTATACTGTTTGCTGAGGTCAACTAATGACGTTCGTGTGTTTTTTACATTCAAAAACATCATAACTAATCAGTAATAGGCTATTTTCTACACTGGTTTCTGAATGCTGGGTTTTGATGGGCGTACCGCACTGGAGACTTGGAAGTAAATGCCCACGGCTAGGATTGGAGAAGATTTACATATTTAATAATCTTCAGCTCCTCTGTCAGTAAAGTTCACATGAGGGAGGAATTGTTTTGAAAGCGGCAAATGAAATGATTCTCTCACAGGGCTCGTAAACCTCTTTATCAGACAAAAACAATGATTTATTTCTTATCCACCCACGATTGATTGGAATATTATTTCTGTATTACATGACCCGCACGATCTGTGAATATAAGCACAAACGCATCACGCACGCACACACGCGCCCAGATATTTGTTTTGGTAGCCCGTCTGGAAAACACACAGCCCCGGGACTACTATTACATAAAAAATGACGTTTTACTCACATGAGTTTGTTGCACCATTCCTGTCGGATCCAATATAGAAGGCACAACATTGTGTCTGCAAATCCAGCACTTAAGGGCTTTTTTACAAACGATTCCGCAGTGAAATGAAGCGAACACACAAGCGTTCGTCCCCACGTGAGCTGGAACTTCATTAAAAATAAGTGAAGTATCACACATTCCTAATATTAGCATTCAAAGGAAGCTTATGCAGCGACTGTGTGCTTCCACAATACTTGCTATCTTCTTCAGCATGTTTATTGCTGCTGGCTAGCGTGATCCGATGAGTCGGTGGGCGGGCTACTGAATTACACATGCTTATTATTCTGTAGAGGCGGTGTTTGGCCACTAGATGATGTCAGGATGAAGCACACAATCATTTTCTGGGCCTGGTGGCTATAAAAGCTTTTCTTTGACTAACAAGGACGTTTTCAGCTCTAAAACTTACAGGATATTCTCATATTACCATGCTTTTTTATAAATCAAAAGCTCAAGGAGAAGTTGATTTCTCAATTCATCACCCCTTTAGATGAACTTTAGTTTAGTTAACAAAATTTTAATGATAAAAGGCTGTACAATTGCTACAGCAAAAACATAAATAAATAAAAGTTAAATGGCAGGCTCTATAACTTTAGTTTTTGCTATTATATATTGATAGATCTAAAAATGTGTTAAATGTACAGTTTTTGTAAGTGAAAAAGAACAGCCATATTATGCATTTGTGAAAAACTGATGAATTGATATTCCTAGAATTCTCTAAGACATTTGGTTGTTTTTTTATTTTTTATTTTTTTATTTAAACAATTGTTTCTTCTCAGTTTTTACTAGTTACGTAAATTAGGGGTTTATGACATTTTAATAAATTGGTGATATCCTGCAACAATTTCATAATTTAGTTCTGAATTACAAATACAAATGGGTTCCATTTACTTTTGACCACACACTGCTTGCTAGTTCACACAAAACACTTTGTACAATGAATACAGGACCAAATACTATGAAAATTGTAATATAATATTATGTAATATAATTTATTTTATGAAATATACATATTTATAATTTCACATTTGCTCTTCTATTTAATTTGCAGTTTTTATCCTCTATATAAATCAAACCAAATTTAATTTTTGAGCCGTTTGCAAAAAATTGCTTTTGAAAAAACCTCATGAACCGCTATGTGTGTACCCAAACATTTGCATCCAATGTTTCTGCATCCTTCCCCACACCTTTCAACGAAAAGATCAAAACTTGAACAGGGCCTGATGTCCAGATTTTTACTGAGGGTGAAAAGTCCTACTTACCCATGTTTGTTCTGTCAGGATGGGACTGAGCAAACGAGCACTTATATCCATGGGGTGCATCTGCAGTAAATAAACAACTCTGCAATATAATGAGAGAGAGAGAGAGAGAGAGAGAGAGAGAGAGAGAGAGAGAGAGAGAGAGAGAGAGAGAGAGAGAGAGAGAGAGAGAGAGAGAGAGAGAGAGAGAGAGAGAGAGAGAGAGGCAGAAAAAGGAAAGTGTGTATAGAAAGTAATGTTACATAGTATGTACATCATATTATATGGTAAAAAAATACAGTAAAATTTTTTGATTTTGTATAAAGTACCTCATGAGATCAGGGTCATCATGTATATCAGTCACGTAGTCCTGCTGATTTAGGTCCTACAGAAATGGGGGTATGAATTTAAGCTTTGTCTTATAATGCATAATAATTCATATAAAGTATGTTTACACGCACAGATATGATCAAGCTACAGTGGGAATTTGCTGTACAGCTATAGCAAATACATGTATTTGTCTCTCAAAAAACTTTGTAGTGTTTATTATATATTTTACATACATTGCCATTAGACTGCCCTGTTTGGCATAACCATTTCTCCAAAAGAATGTTCCGGATCTTCAGAAGATCAACACCATTGATGGAGGCAGTATCCTTGGCCACGCTGTGAATGTCTGTAAGCACACATACGGTACATGCACCACCAAAGTTTGGCATATCTTGTTAAGATATGTTTTTGAAAGAACTTTCTTATGCTCACCAAGGAAGCATCTACAGTAATAAACAGCCATAATGAGAATTATTGTTACAATTCAAAATAGGGTAAAGTCTTTACTGTCACTTTTGCTCAATTAAATGCGCCCCTGCCGAATAAAAGTATAATTTTTTTACTCCAGACTATTAAACAGTAGTGTGTGTAGGATTTGGGGATTTTTATGAACTAATACTGTTTTAGACACCCCAAGTGTCTGTGTTTTTAATTTTTTTAAAAGTGGAAATAAGGCAGAAATTCACACTACAGAAAATAATGCAAAATCGAATTGAATAAAGCATTTCTTTTAGCACAAATTTCTATACAACTAGTCCTTACCAGGGTAAGTCATCCCAGCAGGGTTTTTCATACGGTCCACCACAGAGCTATGCTCAAAGAGAGCTACAATAAGGCGACCAGGCAGGCCTGTGAGTTTGAGGAGCTCTGGGGAGTTGAGCTGAGATGAAAGGAGAGCGTTGTCTGTGGCTGAGCGCTGATATTGCAGTTGTAGTTTAGAGATGAGCGCCTCACCTCGAGTCTGCAAATTTTCCTGATAAAAGATCCAAACAAGACAAATCAAGAAGAGAGAGGAATAGAATAATGAAGGATTACGCTTGGAAAAGAGATTTATTAAATAAATTGAACTAGCAAAACATAACATGGAACCACTTTATATTAGGTGGCCTTAAAGGTGCACTATGTAGTAACTTTGCATAAAATATCCAAAACCACTAGGCCAGTGTTATATATTTTGTTCAGTTGAGTACTTACAATATCCCAAATATTTCCTACTATTTGTAAATTGTGAGAAAATTGCTATTTTAACCAAGGACCCGGGACGTTTGAGGAATTTGCCAGTCAATTGTGTCAGATCTGCGTTACTCTCCGTTTCCGGTTTTATTTGGCAGAAATGTTTTACCTCACACTCATGACCGTAAAAGCGGAAATAACAACGATGCCCAGCGAACAATAAGTTTATTAATCCTGTCTTAATAAAAGTCCCGCTGTTTTTAAAATACAATATGAACACAATAAGTACATTGTACTTATTTTTTGATGAAACTAAATAGTAGTTAAGGCAACCTAATATAAAGTGGGACCCATTACATTGTTTGTCCTGAAACAACAAATTTAGATTTTTTTTTTTTTGAGAAACCAACATACCTCCAGAGCATCAGACTTCAGCAACTTGTGTACAAGTTCCAAGCTGAACTTTAAGAAATCAGTCTTTTCTGCACCTGGAATCAAATAATAAAAATAAAACATTTAAATGCAATACACAGTGCTGTCCAACTAATACAATTTTCGCTCAAGTCCACTACAGCAGCATCAGGCACCAACTTTTACAATAAAAAAAAAAAAAAAAAAAAACATTGTGATTTATGACCTGCACTTTGGTCTGTTCCTCACTCAAAGCTATTATATTCCTTCACAAGACGTGTGATATACTGTATGAGTGAATTAATTACATTCATGTCACGTTTTGACCACTTTTAGAGCTTGACACCATTGTGCATTTCATTGTACATTATATGTAAAAGAGCAACCTGAACAAAACTTTATGAGAGAGAGAGAGAGAGAGAGAGAGAGAGAGAGAGAGAGAGAGAGAGAGAGAGAGAGAGAGAAAGAGAGAGAGAGAGAGAGAGAGAGAGAGAGAGATGCTATCATACCACCTGACTCACCTGCAGGAAGGTCCTGAGCAATTTTATGGATTGTGGCGGCAGCAAGTTCCAGATTCTGAATGCACAGAGCATGTTTAATGATACTCTGAGTCACACTGGACAACTCTTTGCTGGGACCAAGATGTTGGATTTTCTTTGACGGATCCATTAGTAAAGGCAAAAGATTCTTCTTGAACACATGGTTTACAGCTAAAACATACAGCTTATCAAGATTAACCTGGATAAAATAAAACAGAAAAAAGACTGTAAATATTTCCCCAGTAAAAATGACAACACATAATGCCACAACATGGTAATACACTACACCCACCCCACACTACACAACTGTTTGTCGTCACCGATGTCAGTTCCGGTAAAAACAGATTTCAGGACTTGGATCACTGTCAATATCTCGGACATAATTCAAACCTAGCGATCATGTGAATGAATGGTCATACCATAGCCATTGTATAGACAGTAAAATTAAATGTGAGCTTAGCGGTACTATACACACCGCAATTGTTCACGAGATGCTTCTTGGCGAGCAGTGGTGTACAGTAACAAATTACAAATTCTCTTGTTACTGTAATTGAGTAGTTTTTTCTCAGTAAATTGTACTTTTGTCAGTAGTTTAAAAACAGTGTACTTGTCTTTTACTCGAGTACATTTTTAGTGCTGTATCGGTACTTTTACTGCGCAATCTTCCCTTAACCTGCCGTTGCTACATAACGATGGGCGTGACGCACTGGACACTTGGAAGTAAACGCCCACGGCTAGGATTGGAGAAGATTTGCATATTTAATGAGCTTCAGCTCCCCTGTCAGTTCAGTTCACAAGATTGTTTTGAAAGTGGCAACCGGGATTCTCCAGGGTATCTGCAGGTTTCACCAAGCCAAATTTAAGACTTTTTAAGACCTTTTTAAGACCATTATGAATAAAATTTAAGACCTATATCGCGCAATAAAAAAAACATGCATAGGAAATGCAGATTCACTCAATTACTTAAACTTATATTATTTAATTTATTTAAATTGAACAAAGTATTAGTAAACGTATTATTCATAGCTCAATCCCACAAGGATTAGCGCATATATATATATATATATATATATATATATATATATATATATATATATATATATATATATATATAAATTTGACCAAAATTAGTTTTTATTTTGTGGTGGTCACTTCTATAAATTTGCAAACATTTTTTTTTTTTTTTTCATAATTAGGATGCAACATTAACCATATTTTTATGTTAGATGCACAATAGTCACACATGGCAATAAAACTGACAAAATGCATGAATCTTGTTTGGTAGGCCTATTACAAAAACAAAAAAGGCTGGTCCAGTGGTGTTCTACCTATCTTTAATAACACAATCGCTTGGGGTGAGAAATATGACCAACATCTTAAAAGTAAACCACAGCAATAATTGCTTAATATAAGTAAAAAGTTTTCAAGTAATTACATAATCCGTCAGTAATAAATATACTTATAAACAAATGACAATAGGACAAATAAATACAACATAAAGATGCATATCTACAAAGAGGAGCACTCCGCCGTTTTTAGAAATAGGGCTTATTCAACTTCTTTAGACATTTAGATATGTGGGCAAATGCATTTGTCTCAGTGCATTGTTTTAGTTTGGCAGAGTCGCCGCTAGCTTAGCTTAAAATGCATTTCCCCACATATCTAAATGTAGCAAAGTAGAATAAGTCCTATTTCTAAAAAGGTTGGAGTGTTCCTTTAAGTGTAAGTGCTGTTTTCCCCGTTTGTGTTGTTGAGCTACATTAGTTTGCTTTCACTTTGAGAACTTACTAATGCCCAGTTCCAGTAGGCTACTTACTGACAGTTCCCAAACTTTTAAACTCAAAGGATATAGACATATGCATAATGTATATATTTGATCGTTCAAGAGTAACGTTAGGCTAATAATTAATAATTATTATTAGAAATAACACATTCAATACACTCGCGCGAGCGCTGACCGGCAGCAAACAAACGCCATCGGAGTTCGGAGTTTACATCACTGTTATTAACCATTTTAGTGCAATCGGGTATATTATAGCCTACTTTTATTTGGTCATTAAGCAAGATGGTGAGAAAGATTCGCCTTCGCGTTCACGATCGCGGAACTGCAAGAACCGTCAGACTCAGCTGAAGAATAAAATCCGTTTTATGCGTCTGTGGAGTACGATCAGAAAGAGGCTCGTGCCAATAACACGAAAGCTGATTGGCTGCAATATAAGTGGCATGCTTGCCTAATTTGTAGTTGTAATAGAGCGAACAATAGTTGGTCTAGTGAAAGAAAGAACTACAGACACCACGCAACAAACACACACACACACACACGTGCGCGCGTGCTGCGGAAGCGAGAGCATTTCAATGAGGTAGCGTTACATTGATGTAGGAAAATTAAGACCTGTTTAACATTATTTAAGACCTAGAACGCAATGCTTCCGCGAATTTAAGACTTTTTAAGGCCTTATATTTTGATTTTGAAATTTAAGACTTTTTAAGACTCCGCGGGGACCCTGTTCTCCTCTTACAGAGCTCGTAAACGTCTTTATCAAACAAACACAATGATTTATTTCTCATCCACCTGCAATTGATTGGACTATTATTTTTGTATTACATAGCCCGCACGATTGTTTGATATAAGTGCGAACCGCGCGCACACATACAAGTGCACGCGTGCCCCTCAAATGTCATGTCAAGAGAGAGAGAATATCTAAACAAGAAAGGAATATTATGAAATTCATCTGCCTTTGAATCAGAAGGTTAAGCTTTGCAAGCCCTTATACGTGTCTGAGTCCAGCGTGCTAAAGCTAAGGTATGTTCTGCTAGACACGTACACATAAGCACAATGATCTATAACAATGCAATACTATTACATATTAAAAAAAAAACACTTTTTACTCCTTTATTCCTCCTGTCGGATCCAATATAGAAGAAACAGCGTTGTGTTTTAATCTCAATACGTCTATAAATCCAGCGCCACCTGAGACGTTTTCAGCTCTGAAACTTACAGGACATTCTTATATTACCATGACCTTTTATATATTAAAATCTCCAGGGAAAGTTGATTTCTCAGTTCATCACCCCTTTAAAAGGGCTACTTTTTACTCCTACTTTGCATAGTATTTATGAGAGGTACTTTTCAGTACTCTTTCCACCACTGCTGGCGAGTATGTTAGACGTGGCATTGTTACGTCACTTTGGCTTTACGGACTAACCAGGGATGTGTGTGAGTTAAAGAAGAGAGTATGGGAATGCTCTGGCGGTGTGAATGAATCCCAGAACAGTTGCGGAATGACTTGGTGGGCAGGGGGGAGTGGTGTGGCGAAAAAATTACTTTTATTAACAACAGTAAATGTGCAAAAACCTAAAATTGTAATATTCTGCTCTCATTAAACGTTCTTCCATTTTCCAGTTCTTCTTATTAAATGCTCTACTATTGTTCTTCTATAGTATCACACAGAACTGACCGACAGCTTCAGTGATAATAAAAGGGTTGCTCTTTACTTGATTTCTGTGTAATTCAGTCACAATTTTAAGGAAAAGTTTTTGTTTTTCATAAGACTTTGACTTCCTACTTTTTTCTATATTTCAAGTGGAGATTACTAACAAGTCAATAAGTGCTGCTCTGCCACCATCTGCTGGTCATATTGGTAATTTGTCATAATCATAGTGGTCTTTTTTTCACTGCTTGTTTCCCACAAAGTGGACTACATCTTTAAACTTTTAATTTTACAAATCATCACATATAAAATATTGAAATTGGATAATACTTAGAGTTTTTAAGTGCTGGAAAAAGTGCTTAAATTTCACTCTCAATAGACTGTACAAAGGATGAATAATGACAATATTAAAAAAACATTCCACTATTTCTGCCACAATACCTTATGGTGTTACTACATTAAATCAATGGTGAATGTTGGTGATTTGTGGACTGAAACCCCTGAACTTTTTTCACGGCACAGTGTATCTCCTGTTTTCCACGTCAGCGCTGTTTGATCTGATTTCTGTGGTTTATAACAGAATTCTGCGCAGAATGCTTCCACTAGATCTTGCAATAATGATGTTATTAATTCTGTGGCAAATTAAAATGCTTTCTCACTGGATCTTGCAGCTCTGTATAGTAACAGGTGTCAAGTGATGGAGATCGGCCCGTGTATGAGCTCGTGCTGCGCTGTCTATTATTGCTCTTAGCTGATAACGGTCCACGCACTGATGGAGTTCACTGCATTCATTCACTGGGAACTGAGGTGCGGAGCTAATCGTGTGAGCGAAGCTTGCACATCTCTATACGCAATGCAAGCAGACAGTCTTTTGTGATTTAATAAGGACACAAAGCCTTATCGCGCTTTCGATTCGAGTTAGTTTGACAGCAATGGCGCAAAGCATGAAATTAAAGACCTTTTATGTTATTTTAAGAAGTTTAAATATATTTTCGGGCAGAGTGCCAAAATAAATCAATTTATGGGAAACACTGAATAAAAAGGACAGTGATCTTAGCTCCTTCAACATGTATGTTACCTTCAGCAATTTACAGATGAAGAGCAGCGTGGGTAAAGTGTCCTCACTAAGTTCAGGAGCTGTGGGCACACATAAAGAAAAAAAGAGGAAACCGTAAAATTAAAACATAAAATAAATGAGTAATTTAGGACAAATTAAAAACACAACAAGGTAAATCTGGAAGGCTATGATAAAATGAATAAATTTCCAAAAGCCAACACACTAATACACACAGACAATTTTCCAGAAGGCGTGGTTGGTCTGGAATAGCAGATGAAAAGGCAGCCGGGTGTTAGCTAAAGCAGTGGGTTCAAGGCCGTTCTCCAAAAGATATGAGCTCTCCAGGTCAGTGGGGGGAGAGATTCTTCTGTGTGACTTTAAATGCTGGAGTAACCCAACCATCTAAACAATAAATCATAAAGATGTTACAATGAAACTTTGTTTCTTTCCTTTGAAAAGCTATCTGGTTTTTTTTTTTCATCTTATTTGGTAATTTGAAAACCATCATGGTATTTCACTGACCTGACTGAGGGGTAGAAGGTTTGTGCCCTCATCAGCCATCTGAATAGTTTTGAGGACTCTCTCTATCCACTCATAGTTGTAAGGATTTAGCTGTAAAGATTGCATTCATATTAGTACTAAATATTCACCATTAGATTAATATCTACTATAACACATCAAAATAACATTTGAGTAATCAAATGTCACTTAGTGGCACAAATTCAAAAATTATACATTACTCAATGCCTTATTTCAGTGTCTTGTAACACAAAAAAATGTTACAAACATCTTATGAAATATTTTCCATGGACAATCGGAGTAAAAACCCTAGGACTAGGCTATCAGAGGTGAAGTATACAAGACCTTGGTCAAGGCTGTGTTGAGACTGATTACAAGGTCTTTGGTTGAGCCGAGCTGAGGAACAATCTGTAGAGCTCTTTCTAGTCTGTCGTCGTATCGTAGCTGTGACTCAGCGCCTCGCAGTGTTCCTTTGGCATCACCTTCTTCGATCTCCATCTCAAACCATCTATCTTCCTGCAGTAGTAGTGTGGTTATGTATAGATTGATTGCAGAATCGCTGTCCAATCCAAATGTGCTACAGAACAAAAATTAAAAAAATTAAAATAGCATTACACTTGTCCGTTACTTTGACTGGATTATGAAGTTGTCATGCTTTGTTTTCATCCATCAGTAAAATATTGTTCAAATACAGTAATGCTCTGGTAATGCGAAAAAGAAAAGAGACACTGTGGCCCTGTGAACCGGTCATTCAATTGAAACAGTATCTCATTTAATGTTCCACTGAACTACAACTGGAAACTCGTTTCTCTCCAGACATCCTCACTCATGTCTATCCTCCGGTCTTTTGCCACTAGGGATGAAATGGTTAGCGGTTTCACAAACCACAGTAAACATTTCAAATGATTACTATTATCGGTTCACATTCTATTTATCATTAAAATTATGTTTGATCACCATGGTTAGTAAAACTGTCATGTGCCGTGCCCATTATTATATTCATTGTGCTTTATTTGCCTGTGTTTTAGCACATTGTTACGAGAGTAAGTCACACATTCTGTGCCGCAAGGTCGAGCTCACTTGTGCATTTTCATCCTTTTGTGCTGTTTTGTTGTTGTTGTATAAATCTATTAATGTTTGGTTTGGTTAAGTGAATTAACCTGCTTCTATAGTGCTGCTTTAGTTTACTGGTTTTCATTCTCTTCAGCTCAAACAAGGGTTGCTCATTTCGGTTAATTTTCCTGACCGACAACCGATGCTCATTAATTGATTATTAATGGTTAACTGATAAGATTATAATATTGAATTGGCATTAAATAAAAATATGATTGACGAGTGTCTGTGACCCGTTAAAAAGATTTTTTTCACAGGTTTATTTTGCTGTGCAAACAGCAGAACAGCTCAACAACAGAACCTGGATTCACATTATCAAATGTTCACCCACATGCAGCGTATCTGACAATAGAGAAAAACTGAATAAAATCATAAATAAAAAGCATAAAATAAATAGGCCTACACTAAATAATTTCCAGATTAAAATGACAAAACGAAAATAGCCTACACTGAATCTGTTTGAAGCTTTGAACAACCGTAATAGTTTTTTGTCCAATAAAAATAGCAGGCCTATCTCAATCCCCACCTTGACTGGTTTTTATTTTGTAAAAATTAACATGTCTGCATTATGCGGCTTAGTCCACACTACGAAAAGTATTAAACAAGGCTTCATATGGAACTGATGCCTGGGGAATACAGAGATAATGCCTCGCTAGAGCGGCCAGCCTTTCATTATCTTTCCACCAGTTAAGAGCTTGTACTACTGCTGCTCTTAATACCGCGTAGCATATTTTGCAAGTAACTTTGTTGCTCTTTCTGTCGAAATGGTACCACACAGTAGGCTTCTTTCCCATTAATTAATTTTGCAAAATATATGTGTAGGCACGTGTGGTTGCAACTGTCGACATGCTCTGTGAGTTAACAAATACAGCATATTTTTCATTAACAATGCAGCAAACAAAAGCATAAAAAATAATAAACTGTTTAACTGATTATTGTGAGTATTAATCAGTCAAAATTCTTACTATCAGTTAACGGTTAAACGGTCAATGCGAGGTCTCCTAGCTCAAACAGTAATGTCCAACATTAATGAGAATCATAATCCTTTTTAACCATTTCCTTTTTACAACCCATTAAAAATAAAGCAAAATATGGAGTAGCTGACTTGCCTGCAATAATGCAGTATGATGTCAGGAGTGATGTTTTTGTTTTTTACAAGTGTAGGAATCAAGTTTCTCTTCGTCTCTGCACACTGTCTAAATACAGACTGGATGGAAACCTGAGAACAAATGTCAAAGTACACAGTGTAAGTGTTTTCACACAGTTCTGGCCATATTGTGTTTAAAATAGATTATTAGATGACTTGACACATTCCCAAAAAATACATGCTTTTGTCTTGAATGAGCTAAATTTTGAAATGCTTTGCACAAGTTCAGCACTGACCCCAAGTTTACCAAGCTGAATGCCCCACTCTGCATCGGTGATGACAGACAGGAACTTTCCTCTCTCTTCTTCATCCTTATACAAAAAACTTAGATGGGCGCCCACCATAGCAACAACCTACAGAGGAAAAATTAATACATTTTATAATAATAATAATAATAATATTCAATTATATTTTTACATTTTCTGAAGAAAATTTGTGTGATGCCTGGTCACGCAAATGTTGCAAACAATATTGAAAATTTTTTGTGAAGATGTAGTGTAGCTTAATTTAATTACTAATGATCAAACATCATGAAAAGAGGAATTCAAAAACAGTTTGGAGTGGACTGTGAAGGGTTACTCTTCTGAAACATGTTTGAGGAACATTTTTGATTGAGAAGATGCTAAAGATTAAGTTTACCCTTGAGAGCATCATATATATTTATACCTAGCAAGCACAGCTAATAAATGAAAGCTTGTGTCACAAACTATATTTCAGCCTGACCTTAATCTTGTCGTAATTTTGCCAGGCACTGCTGATCATCTTCCACAGAATATCCACGACCGCTGCCTTGGACAAAATGGTACAAAGTCCGATGGCCAAATCAGAGTCGACCACTCTCCAGTTGAGCACCTGAAACATGACTCCCTTACAGTTAACAAATTGACTGAACTACATAATATCATAGAAAGAATATAATCATGCAGTGTTTTTGCACACCTTCTGTAGCAAGGAGACCACAACCACTGTGACAGACGAGATAACAGTTTTCTCTATTCTGTCAAGAGTCTGTTTGTCTCTGGCCATGCGGTTGTTAGACTGAAGCTGGAAATGAGAAATACACCACCATCATCATACTCCTCCTCATCATCACCACCATCATTATTAAAAAATACATTTATATTATTATTAAAAGCCATATTATGCCCTTTTAAAAAGACTTGATTTTGAAGTCTATTAAAATTAAGTTAAGTTTTCCTGCTTAATGTAAAAAACAAACAAACAACAAAACATATATTTTACATTATTGCAGCACCTCTCTTCCTAGTCTGTTAGTAAACCAGTTTAGATTAAACTAGATTTTATTGGTCATGTCAATTCACAGTATTGATCGCCTACACCAAACACTGATCCCTAAACCTACCCATAACTGTAACCGTATGAAGTTAGCTGCAGGGCGGCTAACTTAAACATTTCTGTTGAAGTGGTTTGGGGAAAGAAAAAAATTCAATCATGCAATGCTGTTTAGTTTCTCTATAAAGCACAGTGTGCTCTGATTGGTCAGCTGGACCACTGCGTGTTTCGTAAAAGTCAGGCCCCTTTCCAAGACCGTCAGTTTCCGCACACTACTAACGCAACTTTTTGCATATGACTCAGGTGGAATTTTTTTAATAAGGCATATAGTGATGTGTTTGTTTCCAGAAGAAACCTCGAGACCCCAATCAAGCCATTTCTGGGACTGATATAGATATTTGGAGTGGTCTTTGAGCTTTGCAAATTTACAGACCTTTTTTGTGTTCAAACAGCAACACTACAGACTAAAGCAAATGTAAAAAAGCATAATAGTTCATTTTTAACAACAATTTTACAGTATTCTCACCCTTTTGCTTAGCGAGATGTCCATGTTGTTAGAAACAAAGTGCAGTAATATACTGCCATAAGACTCCATCAGAAGTCGCAGAGCCAGTTCAAGCTGACTGCACTCCTGAAGCATTTGCAGCATAGAGGCCATGGGATTGAGCAAAGGCCCAACCAAATCAGAGCCTGTAAAAATGAGGACATTTCATTTCAATCTACCTTTCACAACACAGAAATTCAAAACTATACTACTTTGCTTTTTAAATATAATAAATCAGTTTACTTTATATCCTGTGTATGTATGTAGTGAGATTTCACACTTTCTTTTTAACACATGCCCCTTTTTCATTGGCACCCTAAAAATCAAAAAATTATTTATTCTGCCCTAAAAATAGTAGCTCACAGGCGAGCGGCTGGTCAGATCGGGGGAAAAAATGTGGGACTGCCTCTTTGTGGGCTCACCCATTGCAGATTAATAGGGGACCACTGGAATGAACAAAGACCAGCAGGTGAAGAGGTAGGTCCATGCAAACAGTCTCACTATATACTACTCACAGCAAAAATAAGATGTTCTTACCTTCTTTGAGAGCACAGTATGACAGACAGGAACAGCCAAAAGGATAAAGCCTCGATTCTAGAATAAAGGAAACCATTTATGTGTACAAGCACAATAAGGCAAGATATATGACACAGAGGTATGAATCTTCGCTGTCCTCACATATTTAATTTGTTTACAATTCAAAGAGTAACAATTCAATTTCAAAATTAATCTTAAAGGGATAGTTCATCCAAAAATTTAAATTGTGTAATCATTACTCATTTAATCATTTACTCACCCTACAGTTGTTCCTAATCTGTATGAATTTCTTTCTTCTGCTGAACACAAAGGAAGATATTTGGAAGAATGTTAGTAACCAAGTTGATCTCAGCATCCATTGATTACCATAGTATTTTTTTCCTCAATATGGTAGTCAATGGCTGCCTAGATCTGCTTGGTTACAAACATTCTTCCAAATATATTCCTTTGTACTCAGCAGAACAAAGAAATGAATACCGGTTTGGAACAACATGAGCCGAGCGTGACTAAATGATGACAGAATTTATATTTTTGGGTGAACTATCCCTTTAAGGAGGCAATAAACACTAACACAACTGAGAACTGCTAACATAAAGTTTCATTTCAGTATAATACAATTTACACAAGCTGGGATTAAGAAATAATGAAAGATTTTTTTTTCTCCCAGCAGAATGTGGTTAAGTGCTCACAGAAGAGATGAGTTTTAATTTCTGGCTCTTGAATATTTTCAGTGATTTAGCTATCTAGATAGAGTAATGAAGTTTATTCCACCAGCAAGGTACAGTGAATGAAAACGTTCTGGGAAGTGATATTGTGTCTCACTGTGATGGTACCAAGATTGTATTTTTATACAATTTGATTATAAAAAAAGCATTTATAAAACAAATAGTATTATATTGAACTAACTAGATATCAAAAAAGTAAAATATAAAATGTATATAAGTAATATATTTGTAAAAAAAAAAAAAATGATATAATATACTATAATAATAAATACCTATTTTAACATAGAACAAAGATGCACTCTTCTTCAAATTGTTAAAAAGCCTTTATTTAACTGGCTATTTCATAACAGAAAAATTAAAAGAAAAACAACCCACCCCCTTATCATTCATATCAAAGCACTAGTTTGTATGCATTCCACCAATAACAGCACACTCTTACCTGACAGTGGCAACAAATTTCTGGTGATTTTATACTGAAGAGGAAGAACTGAAACTGGATCTAGCACAATGCCATCCTCATTAAAGACATCCTGAAAATGGGATTCAGTGTATGTGTCCTCTTCACCACTCATTGTAGATTCCTAAAAAAAATAAAATTGTGTGTGTGTATATATATATATATATATATATATATATATATATATATATATATATATATATATATATATATATATATATATATACACACACACACACACACACACACATATATATACAGTGGAGTGGGTATTATTAAAAGTCTACATATCCCTGTTAAAATGGCAGCTTTTGAGATGTAAAAAGTGAATGTTGCACCACGCAGGAACGAACTCGCAACCTTCAACAGACTCCACCCAACAGTCTCACAAAATTCAGAATCCAGAATTGATAGCTACAGCCAGTACAGTCAATACGGAATAAAAATTGTCAAAATTCTCTATCATTTGGATTATTATTTAAATTTGAGAATTTCTCATGAACTCAAAGAGGCCAAAATACTTTTTCATTTCTTTTAGAAATACACATACACTGATAAAAGTATTGGGACACATCTCTCAATTATTGAAATCAGGTTTTCAATGTCATATTGCCACATCACGTATTTATAAAATGAAACACCTAGCCATGTAGTCTGCATTTACACACATTTGTAAAAAATATGGGTCGTAAGAACTGTAATAGGATACCACCTTTGCAATTTGTCAGTTCATGAAAATTCATCCTTGCTAGACATTTCACGGTCAACCGTAAGTGGTATTCTTAGAAAGTTTAGGAACTCTGGAGCACTGGAAACATATTCTCTGTGATGAAGTGATGAATCCCGCTTCTCTGTTTGACAGATGCCAGGAGAACATTACCTGTCTGATTGCACTGCTGCAACTGTTAAGTTTGGTGGAGGAGAGATGATGGTATAGGGCTGTTTTTCAGGGGTTGGACTAGTGAAGGGAAATCTTATTAATTCAGTATTCCAAGACATTTGGACAATGCTATGCTTCCAACTTTATGGGAATAGTTGGAAAAAGGCCTTTTTCTATTCCAGTATGACTGTGTCCCAGTGCAAAAAGCAAGGTCAGTAAAGATGGATGAGTCTTAACTGGCCTGACCAGAACCCTGACCTCAACCCCATTGGGCACCTTTGGGATGAATTGGAATGGAGATTATGAGCCAGGCCTTCTTGTCCAACATCAGTGTGTGACCTAAAAAATGCTTAACTAAATGAATGGGCAAAAATTCCCACAGAAACACTTCAAAATCATATGGAAAGCCTTCCCAGAACAGTGGAAACTAATTTAGCTGCAAAGGGTGGACCAACTCTATACTAATGTCTACGTATTTAGAATGTGATGTCATAACAGTCCCTTTTGGTGTAATGGTCAGGTGTCCCAATAATTGTGTCCATATAATGTATATACAGTAACACTACATACCAATATTCTTTAAGTGTAAGAAAAAACAAAACAAAGTGGCTTGAATATCACTGCAGCTGAAGACAGCATTTTTAAACTGAAGTTATGTCACTGATGACAGCTTGGTTGAACATATTTTGGGGTGCTGATCGGTCAACACTCACGTATGTGTGCATACATGTACAAACCATGTTTAGCAAGTGTACCTTAGGCAAAAATCCGAAATCTTCAATCTGACATTGTCTGTACACATCTGCAGCACTTCTGGTGCTTTTACACAGCTCTAAACAGTCAAGCAAAAGGTCTGTGAAAGGGAAAATACATACGTTGGTGTAGAGGACAAATGAGCGATGTATAAAAAATGAAGCTAACTGATTAAGAACTCAAGTGATATTCACTTTAAGAAAATATAGTGAAAGTGTTTCAGTACCACTGTGGCAGACTGTAATGGCTTGACAGGCCAGCCCATGGATGACAGCAGGGAGGTTAACCTTTTCAGGCAGAACCATGGGGACATTTTCCTCCAGCATCTGGCAGAGGCGCTGTGCGGTGCTGAACAAAACTTGTCCTGTGTTGCAGTTGGTGTGATGCTGGTATAGCTCACTATATGAGGTGAAATGAGAGATATGAGAGAATATATTAGACGTTAAACAGATAGTTCACCAAAAAATAAAACAACTCTGTCATCATTTAATCACCCTCATATTATTTCAAAGACTTTTGTTCCTCCTAACAATAATAATTTAAAAATTTCTCATTAAATTGTCCATTTGCCAAAATGTGCTTTTTCAAGAGAGAAAGTTAGTACCACTGAATCATTCTTCTGTTATTAGTATAAAGCTGCTTTGAAACCATCTGTTTTGTATAAACTGAAGCACTACATAAATAAAGGAGACTTGATTTGACTTTGAAAAAATCTGCAGTTTCCAAACATAATTTCGTGAATATCGTAAATTATATCATGCCCTTCACAATATTGCCAAAAGTATTGGGACACCCCTCCAAACCATTGATTTCAGGTGTTCCAGTCACTTCCATGGCCAAAGGTACATAAAACAAGCATTAAGCATGCAGATGCTTTAACAAACATTTGTGAAAGAATAAGCTGCTCTCAGGAGCTCAGTGAATTCAAGCATGTTACTGTGATAGGTTTCCACCTGTGCAATTTAAGACACACAACTTCCTCACAACTAAATATTTCACAGTCAACTGTTAGTGACATTATAACAAAGGTGAAAGCAACTGGGAACAACAGCAACTCAGCCACGAAGTGGTAGGCCACATAAAACCACAGAGCAGGGTCAGCACATGCTGAAGTACACAGTGTGCAGAAGAAGGCAACTTTCTATGCAGTCAATAGCTGCAGACCTCCAAACTGCATGTGGCCTTCAGATTAGCTAAAGAACAGTGTGTATAGAGCTTCATGAAATGGGTTTCCATGGCCGAGCAGCTGCATCCAAGTCTTACATCCCCAAGTGAAATACAAAGCTTCGGATGCAGTGGTTTAAAGCACGCCACCACTGGACTTCAGAGCAGTGGAGACGTGTTCTCTTAAGTTACGAATCACACTTCTCTGTCTGGCAATGCAATGGATGAGTCTGGGTTTTGCCAGGAGTACGGTACTTGTCTGACTGCATTGTGTAACTTGTAAAGTTTGGTGGAGGGGGGATTATGGTCTGGGGCTGTTTTTCAGAGGCTGGGCTTGGCCCCTTAGTTCTAGTGAAAGAAGCTCTTAATGTTTCAGTCTATGGTGTAAACATAGATGACGTCATGGGTTTTTCTATAAAAGAAAGAACGTAGCCTTCGTTTGTATGTAGGCCAAGGCAATTTATATATTTATAATACTTACTAAAATATAATTCATATTACTTTATTACTTTTGTATTAGTTGTTTGAAGAGTAAAACAAATTTTTTGAGTCGGCCCTAAATTGACAGGGTCGGTCGGGTGACGGCAAACAAGAATATTTTTAAGGATGGCCTGAATGTAACATTTTATTTTTGTAGGTTATTTAACCTTTTTAAATACATATGTAGCTTAACTGATGCTGTCTTTATTGTCACATAATTTTAAAATTAGTTGAGAGCATTTTGGATTCAACTGACTTTATTTTCCTCATGTGATATAAACCCATAAAAGATAAGATGGTATTAAATATTAATAAATTGTATTTATATATATTTTTTTACTAATGTCATGATTGTGATTTTCATGTGTAAGAATACACATATTTCATGTGTAGCCATAGGTTATCTGGCCATTGAATTAAAAATACTCACGGTTTTATGATAATTTTATTTATTTAGATCCATAAGTACCACATTATTTGTGTATTTTACTTTCATTTTGTCAGCATTGGAAACTCTAACAGCCTTCCTTCATTTGACAGACAACCAAAACTTTAAGTTGTAGACTATACATAATAAATTATTTTTTTAAATGTTTTTATTAATATAATTATTTTTTAGTGTCACTTCATTTTATGTCATGCGCTTTGTTATATAGACTATTTGGAAACACTTTAGTATGGGGGAACTCATTCACTATTAACGGTGACTTTTGCCTCAATAAATTCCTAATTTACTGCATGTTAATAGTTAGTAAGGTAGTTTTTGTAGCGTTTAAGTTTAGGTATTGGGTAAGATTAAGGGAATACGTACAAAATATTTCAATATATAATTAAATATACATTAATATAATAGCGAGAATTGAACCCTAAAATAAGTGCTAACGGCTATTTAGATCAATTGCTCAATCACTACTCAAAAAAACAGGTGTAGTTGCATTATTTTCTACTTAACTGTGGATTGAAAATAATGCTTGATAACACGCCTATCATCTTTAAAATATGAAAAACAGCTGCCTATTGCAAATGTATACACTTTTTCACAACATTTAGATCCTTCAATTTCCACCCACTCCTTTACCTTAGGATCTGTAGGGCCTTCTCCACATCTCCAGCATCCAGAGCTCTCAGCGCCAGGTCAGCCCAAAGTTCCTGCTCCGTCTTTTGCAGCTGCCTGGCCAACCTGTGTAGCCCAGCTTCAGTAGAGAGTGTTTTCGTTTTACCATCAGGATCATTGGCTACTGCAGCAGTACCATTCAGATGACTACTTGAAACCTTGTCAGGGTGTTGTTTTCCTGAACGCCGCCATGCTCGTGCATTCTCGTATGCGGTTATGAGCTGCTGGTTGAACTTATGTCTCACTACAGGATCCTCATATTCTTCTGGTGTTAAGAAGATGTCAAAGTCTTCCTAAAGTCAAAACATTTTAAGATAAGCATACCCATTTGTTGCAGAACCTTGAGATGTTTGTTCAATATGGCATTAAATGCCTCAAAATCCATTATGAACAAATAAAAGACCTGTAGATGAGACATGGCTGTGAACATGTTCAGACTGTTCTCACATTTAGTCTTCTTGAATGCATCATCTACAAGAAGAAAGGACAGGAAGCTTTAACTGTCTAAAACAATCAATTTAGTCCATGACATTTTTTTTTTATTTTTTTTGATTAAATGCTCGTTCTGTCAGTCAATTAAAATGCAGATTATGACTTTATATACACACTTCTCTTCCAGTCTAAATGAGTTTAGGTTGTCCGGGGATCCTTTTTGTTTTATTATATTTATTGCATATGTCTTTCTTTCATTTTATTCCATTAGAAAGACTTGATATTTATTATTATGCCTATGTCTTATTGTATACATCATATAGTGACAGTATTTTATTTATTTTTTAAATTTGTGATAGGAGGTAAACAAAATTAAAAATGCCAACAATGCCTTTAACAAGCCTCTTATGCATTCACTGAGAAAAAGAAAAAAAACATATGAATCTATAAGAAACCACATCGGACCAGTTATTTTAAACTCTAGACTGAAGTTACACAGTGAGAATGGAGCAAAAACATGGTTTAATCTCACAAGTTCCCACAGCTGAAAGTTATTTTAAATAGAACATGATCAGACTTGCAATGGGTTTCTAGACTGCAACAAGGCCAATTTCAAAATTATTATTATTTTTTTTTTTTGTTTAAAATATTTAATGAAAATTATTTTACAAAAAATTAACATTTAAGGCTTTATAACTATTTTTCTTTATGACTGTAATTCTGAGTCGTAATACAACAAACTACCAACTGTCTATCAAATGAGACCACAATTATGCTTCTAGTCCAAGGGCTTCATAAACTATATTTTCATTTGGGTATTTCATTTGTGGAGTCTGGGTTAATTATTTTGGGGGATAAACTATCCCTTTAAAACCTCATTATTATGCACAGTGCTAATATACTTTAAGAATTGGTTGTGCACTCACCTGTCTGAATACTCTGCAGGTACTTTAAAGCTTCAACCATAATCTGTGATATTAGCATTTGTAATTTCTTCTGCTATTGAAAGAAAAGACATTTGATTCAGAATATCTATATGCTTTCTTATATGGATGAACATGTCCAAACATGTCAAGCAATAACAATGCGATGTTATAATGCATGCTTCCATTGAAAAATGGGCAATTCAAGACTATAGTCTTCAAGCAAAATAGAATTTCTTATTTTTCACCACATTTCTCTCACACAAATTCTGACCTCTTCCGAAATGTGTTGCTTGTCTTGAAGTTCAAGTCTCGCCCAACAGGCCATGCGCTCAATCACAAATTCTGCCTCAGAATGGGGCAGATTCTTCAGCAGCGCAATGCACTTCTCCCTCTGTAAATACAATATATTGAATATGAATTTGTTGGAGATTGCAGTGGTATGCATTAGAGGTTTTTATTGGTCCACTTTGAAAATCCGAGGTCTGACCTGAGACCAGAGCAGGTTCAGGTCCAAAACTTTGAAAAGTGCCTCAGACATGGGTCGGGTCTGATATTAGTTGAAATTTGACATAAATTGTCCTACTAATTTGAAAAATTCTGGAGCACATTTACAGGCAAAATGAAAATATATCACATAAATAGCTAAACTATTTTAATTTATTATTGGATTTTTTTTTAAGTACATTAGGTTTTTAAATAGCTTATTTACTTAATAATTGTGGAATCATATATATTCTAAACATTAAAGTATATGCAAGATACATTTTATTTTGTAACCTGAAACACCAATTATAACCAGGAAAAATATGTGCAGCATAATCCAGGATTTAAATAACAAAAAAAAAAAAAAAACTACAATACACTAAGGGCGTTTTCACACCTGAAAGTCCACACTAGGGATGGCTCGATATCACAATTTTGGCTTCGGTACGGTACCACAATCTAATACCGAAGTACCGATATTAAATCGATACCACAAGGTCTGATATTAGCGCAGGTATATTGCATGCGAATGAGAACAATTATGCAAGTTTTGAGTTTATAAAGTGGGAAATTACCACAAATGTTTATTAGTAAATTAATCAGCAAAGCTTATCACATCAAATCAGTCATTTGAAAACTTTCTTGTGAGAAATAATTTCAGCAAAAATCTCTCAAAATTAGCAAATTGCTTCTGGTTTCAAAAGACATCGCACTACACTAAAGCAATCTGCATAATCCTATTCAACATTTCACGCTCGTCTCGGGATGGAGAACGGAAATCATTTGAACACGTTTTTCAAATTTTAATATAAAATTTAATATAGGCCTGTGTATGTGTATCACTTTAGTTGTGGGTCTAATTCTCACTATTGACTTTTGCCTCAAACTTTTAATTACTGTTCAGGTATAGGTTAAGATGTAGAATATGGTCACTCATAACAAGGCATTATGTGCATAGACGATTATGTGCTATATGAGTTCGTGACAGCTGCCGATGCCACCGGAAGTGGCGCCACAATAAACGGCTAATATAGTGACATACAAGCAAATAATTAACTGTGTTTTGCGCCCGTGCGAATTACTATTGCCATTTAACAGCTGACAAACAGCGACAATCTCCGAGAAAGACCGTGGCAACCATTATATATTCTGGCAATACAGGCATCTGCCAGAAGAAGTCCGTGACCGCTGCCACAAACTCTGGCATCTGCCAGAAGAAGTCCGTGGCAGCTGCCGATGCCACCGGAAGTGGCGCCACAAACTCTGGCATCTGCCAGATGAAGTCCATGGCAGCTGCCGATGCCACCGGAAGTGGCGCTGCGACCTGCCGCTGCCAGAGGGAGCGCCAGGCCCTGCTGCACACACACGCCTGTCACTTAGTCACGCTCGCACATTACACATTAAGTTTCCTTAAACAGTCAAATACACAGAATTATGTACAAATGTCCGTCTTTAGTGAGTATTCACATAAACACAGTCGGCGGTGTCTAACGCGAATGTAAACAGTGCAATAGTACGCGTGCAAATATTATGAGATCTAAATGTCATTGGTTGAAACGAAAGCTGGAGATTGTGATATTCGATCTTATGTTAGGCTATGTGTGTGCGTTGATCAGTGTTAAAAATAAATAAATGTCTAAATGAGATGGTTTGAATGATTCACTGACCTGTCGATCTCTTCAGAAGTATTAGTCAGGATAGTGACAGATGCTTCTTGGCTAGGTCTGATGGTTCTTCATCAGTTTTATAAGCAAAGTCATTACAAATGTCACTTCTACTCCTCTCTTTATTAATTCGTTTTGGGCATCTTGAGTGAGATTCAACTGCTTTATCCATTTTGTCCGTCTATGTTGTTGTCACATTTGCCGGTTGTTTCGGGTCAGTTTGGGTAGCGCGCTGCCATCTAGCGGTGAACTTCGGAAAAGCAGCATATACCGAAATGTGCCAAATCATGATATCGTACCGTTTTAAATAAAATATATACCGGTATTTTTCCAGTACCGGTATACCGCGCATCCCTAGTCCACACCAAGGTCCGAACCAAAGTTTGTGTTTGGATATTTGGCTCGTTTTGGTTTAGTTTCAGTGTGAGAATATTGAAGAACAATGGTAATCTATATTTAATAATAACATTAGCATATTATTAAATATCATAACATTTAAATTTTCCCTATACTTTTTTGCACATTACTGTTGTTAATAAAAGTTAATTTGATCTGCATATCAATTAATAAACCTTTGATATGTATACTGTATATTGCAAAAAATATGGTGGCCATTTATACTGTGGAATGGTGTGGGTTATTCACATGCTGAAAGTTTTGCACCCCAGGTAGGCACTCTACCAAGCCGCAAATATTTTACCTAAACAAAATAAAGTTAAAACTTGTTTTAAACAATTTCTTTGTCATGCAGATTGATTTTAAGTAGGAGGAAAAAAAAAAAATCGATTAAAATCGTAAATCGAATTTTTTGGCAAAAAATCTGGGATTTTTTTTTGTGGCCATATCGCCCAGCCCTAGTTCGTACCAAACTGAAAAGTCAGAAAATCCAGACCAAACAAGGTAGGTGTGAAAGCACCCTAAAACTCTTATTTTTTTAGCTCCTCACTCAAAAATATGAGGGAGACAAAATATGCACTCTTAGAACCATCTAAAACATACTGATACAAACACCATAAAGTAAACATTGTCAATTCTGTAGAATAATACCTTATTACACTGTATAAGCTGGATGCAGTGAATATGGTGGATCTCTGCTGGGTTTAGTTTGTAGGCATCAATTAATTTCAGTGAGTCCTCGAGAGAGGTGGGCAGGTCCTGCTTCAGAATGTGCCTCACAAGCATCTAAACAAAGAAAAAAACAGTCATTAATCAGGCACTTCCATGAACAGAGAGGCTGATAAAAAGGTCAAAACCTTTACATCTTTAAGAAACTAAAGAATAGTCAACTTGTTAAATTAACACAGGTAATAGGACAATTTAATTTAATGAAGATAAACTTACCATGATATCACGAGTGTTAGAGAGGGCTAAGGTGCGGATGCCATAGCATCTGAGAAGCTTTTTTATTTCCATCAGTCTGTAACCCTCTCTCAGCAACTGCTGTCTGAGGGTATGAAAATACAAATAGTGCTAACTGTATTTGAGGTACACTTCTGCAGCTTTATGTTGCATACAGAAATATCTGATCCAGTTGTTAAGTCTGATGACATGGACCGCTTGCAGATCCAAATGCTCTATTAGATCCCAAAAGATCTCCATACTGAAATCTCAGTAAGCGTTTCATCTTTTCTGAATCTTTAAAATCCCTGAGACTGTACTGTAAGTACTGTACTGTACTGTTTAAAAACTAAGCTAAAAGATGTGCTATAAATTAATAGGGCTCATAAACGACTATTTACATCGACAGTTATAGACCAACCAAAGAAAATTGCACCTTTCTCAGGGTGTGCACCATGCAGAGTGATTGTAGTCTGATTAATATGTACATTCTGGATGGAATAAAGTTACAATTGCATCCCTCAGGTCTTCCTAAAAATCAGACTATTATGATATCAGTCACACTAAACTTTACATTACAATTTTAAAAAGTCAAATTAGTACTTGTCCAACTGAAATCAAACATTTAAAGTGCATGTAAATGTACTTAGTGAAAATTGTAAAATCCTATTCTGATGTTTCTGGTTAACACCCCCTACGTAATAATACATAATTCAAAATGTCAAAAAAATATGTGCTTCTATTTTGAAAAAGTAAAATGCATATAAGTTTAAATATTGTAAACTCTGCGTGCTGTTACAATGTGCCAACAGGGTTAACATTGAAGTCTCACTCTACAGTGAGCTCAGTGCATCATTTACAAGTAAAATAAAAGAGCATACATAGGTCAAAATAAAATAAAAAATAAAAATAAGAAAAAATCTTTGTTTTACCACACCACTCACTTTGGATGTTCCTTCTCCAAGTGCTGCTGGACAAGTTTCTCAATGGTGTCACTCCAGGGCACCACGGCCTTGTACATTATTTCAATCACAGCATCCATCACCTTCTAAAAACATGTTAAAAGACAATCTTTTGCTAACATAATCTACTATAGTTAAAAACAGTGGGTTAAAGTAAATTTGACAGTAGACGTTCACATTGACAGTATTTACCCAACTCAACTTTGCTGCATCCCCACCAGCAATCTCTAGTTCTCATGTGCCAGCTCTCATTGAAAATTACTGAATTACTAAAAATTCTAGTTGCTTATGAATACTTAAAATAGACAAAAAGTGTGTTGTAATGAGATATACACACATAACTTTTCGTCAGAATGAGTAATTATATTTGAAAGCTATTGTTTTAAAGGGCTAGTTCACCCAAAAATGAAAATGTCATATTTATCTGCTTACCCCTAGTGCATCCAACATGTACAGTGAGGAAAATAAGTATTTGAACACCCGGCTATTTTTCAAGTTCTCCCACTTAGAAATCATAGAGGGGTCTGAAATTGTCATTGTAGGTGCAAGTCCACTGTGGGAGACATAATAAAAATAAAAAAAGATTCCAGAAATCACAATGTATGATTGTTTAACTATATATTTGTATGATACAGCTGCAGATAAGTATTTGAACACCTGAGAAAATCAATGTTAATATTTGGTACAGTAGCCTTTGCGTGCAATTACAGAGGTCAAAGGTTTCCTGTAGTATTTCACCAGGTTTGCACACACTGCAGGAGGGATTTTGGCCCGCTCCTCCACACAGATCTTCTCTAGATCAGTCAGGTTTTTGGCCTGTCGCTGAGAAACATGGAGTTTGAGCTCCCTCCAAAGATTATCTTTTGGGTTTAGGTCTGGAGACTGGCTAGGCCAGTATATGCTTCTTACAGAGCCACTCCTTGGTTATCCTGGCTGTGTGCTTTCTATGCTTTCTATGCACATGGGACAGGGCGACTGCACATTAAGGAGAGGATGACCGGTGCCATGTATTGCGAGATTTTGGGGAACAACCTCCTTCCCTCAGAGCATTGAAGATGGGTCGAGGCTGGGACTTCCAAATGGTCATTGACAAACTTAAGACGGGCCTGGACATGGGCTGGTTTAAGCAAGGGAAACTTCTGTGCCATGCAGGATTTCAAACCATGACGTCTTAGTGTATTACCAACAGTAACGTTGGAAACGGTGGTCCTAGCTCTTTTCAGGTCATTGACCAGCTCATCCCCGGGCTGATTTCTCACCTTTCTAAGGGTCATTGAGACCCCCCGAGGTGAGATCTTGCATGGAGCCCCAGTCCGAGGGATGTTGACAGTCATGTTTAGCTTCTTCCATTTTCTAATGATTGCTCCAACAGTGGACCTTTTTTCCCCCCAAGCTGCTTGGCAATTTCCCCGTAGCCCTTTCCAGCCTTGTGGAGGTGTACAATTTTGTCTCTAGTGTCTTTGGACAGCTCTTTGGTCTTGGCCATGTTAGTAGTTGGATTCTTACTGATTGTATGGGGTGGACAGGTGAATTTATGCAGCTAACAACCTCAAACAAGTGGATCTAATTTAGGATAATAAATGGAGCGGAGGTGGACATTTTAAAGGCAGACTAACAGGTCTTTAAGGGTCAGAATTCTAGCTGATAGACAGGTGTTCAAATACGTATTTGCAGCTGTATCAATAAATACAAATAAATAGTTAAAAATCATATATTGTGATTTCTGGATTTTTTTGTTTGATTATGTCTCTCACAGTGGACATGCACCTACGATGACAATTTCAGACCCCTCCATGATTTCCATGTGTGGAGAACTTGCAAAATAACAGGGTGTTCAAATACTTATTTTCCTCACTGTAGGTGTCCTTGTTTCTTAAGTAGAAGACAAATAAAGATTTAAAGAAACTTCACACGTTGCCATATTAAAAAACACATACATACGAATCCATATTAAACCCTGTGGCTTGTGATGATATGTTGTCTTAAAACACGAAACGATTTATTTGTTCAGAAACAGTATTTGTTATTTTTTTACCTCATAGCAGATAAATATTATCTAGTGTTCCCATCCGTCAGTACTTCCGTCAAAGAAGGTCAAAGCCTGGCGCGATCATTGAAATGTGAACATAGATGCGTCATTCAACCGATAAGCACATGCCCTAATGAGGCATCTATTTGTCAGGGATGCAAATACATGTATGGTCAAAAAAGAGAGGTAATTGAAGCCCTCGCCCCATGGCAAATATCCAGATACTTACTTTGCCACCAACCCCTGCCATCCCCGGTCCACCCCTATAGGCACAGAGTAAAATTAAATTCTAGAAAATGTGTTGCAGTGGCAGATACCATAGACCAGTGGTCTTTGCTATTTTTTTAGGAGAGCCACACTGGTAGGACAAAATTAAAAGGAGAGCCACTTTTAGCAAAGTGTAAAAAGGTACATCCAATAGCATATCTGCTTATCAATCTGTCATCCCTGAACATACAATATGCACTGCAATACAAAAGGCAGAGAGATAGTGGAAATGCATACATAACACATTTTTTATGTAAACTTTCCTTTTTTCTGTGATTAATTGCGATTAATCACAATTAAAAACAAATGTTTATATGTTTTAATATATTTTATGATGCAATCATTTTACAGTAAATAAATTAATGTAGAAAAAACAAAGACACTATATTTGAAATATTTGTTCAATGGCATATTTTTATGAATATGAATGAAGGCCTGTATCAATGAAGCATATGTCTCTATGAAATATTTTCCCACCAATTTTAAATATTGATTATAGCCATTCAACATTACAGTGTAGCTGAAAGCTTTTTTAACATTCATTAGGCTTTAAACTTCAACATAAAAAAATAATCCTCTCATAAACTCATGTCATATTTACCTGTCCTTCCTGTCTCACAGGTAGAAAACAGGCTACAGAAATTGAACAAAGTTATCAAACAGTCTGCACTGCATAAATTATGAATTAAATACAGATTAATCTTTATTAAAGCTACAAAAGTTCTTTAGTCTAGACCAGTGAGTGATTAACAATAATGGCTGCTGTCACTTTAAGATCTGCCGCTGCAGAATTGACGCGTGGTTCACGCTAGCGCACATACTGCTGTTTTGGTGCACAGTGTTTTGATTTACTTAGATCCTATTTACAGTTTGGTGGAGGGAATCCAGAATTACTGTTGGTGAAATCTGAACGATTCACACAAGTCACCCAAACTGACGTGAAAAAAGCAGGAGTTCTACTCTTGAAAAAAGCGCACTGTTTGCATCCCTATATATTTATATATATACACACATTTACATTTAATCATTTAGCAGACACTTTTATCCAAAGCGACTTACAAAAAAGGGGAGAGCAATAGAAGCAGCGAAATAAACAAGGCCAACAACCTGTAAGAGCTGTAAGAAGTCTCAGTTAATTAAGTTTTCTTGCAGTGTTTTAAGACATCAATGTATCATCACGAGCCGCAGGGTTTAATATGGTTTCGTATGTATGTTTTTTACTCTCATATAAAAAATAAAAAAAAACATTGACATGCATTATACGGCAACGGCTGGAGTTAAAATTCTTTATTTCTGTTCTACTGAAGAAACAAAGACACCTACATGTTGGATGCAATGGGGGTAAGCAGATAAACATCAATTTTAATTTTGGGGTGAACTAACCCTTTAAACACTGAATAGGTCTAAACCGAAAAATATCTTAATTTATTTTCATAATTTATTTCTTAAAAAACATGATTCATTTTATTTCTATTAAAATAAACATAACCATCATATAAACCATAATATTATAATAAAATGTCACAATTAGCTTTGTCTTTATTTAGTGTGATAAAAAAAATGTGGTTACTCATGTAACCCCGGTCTCTGATAACATGAGTGAGGTATCTCAGTATGGGAATCGCCTCGGTGTGACTAATCCTGAAAGCACTAATAGCACAATGTCTGTCACTTGACAGGCCAATCACGAATCAAAACAGTGATGTGGGAGGCCCGCCTTTATAATATTTATCCACACACACGTGTGCAAGGCTTCTTTTCTTCTCCCTCCATCACCTGAAAGAACTAGCAGTCGCTATCATAGATAATAATTTGTTGTAACATATTCTATAGTTTAGGTCTAGCATAATAATATTCAGTGATAGTGAATAGGCCCGGTATCAAATACAAATTTGGCAACATACCTTGATGATGTGCCTAATAACGGTTAAGAACCATTCCCATAGTGAGATTAGAAAGAGAACTCTATAAGACTTTTCTCTGTCTGTCATTTCTTTGCCATTTTTTGTCTAATTGACTACATAATTCAAAAAATTTCTAGTTTAACACTCAATCGATTCTCTTTATACAACAGCAGTATTAATAGTATCGATAACACTACAGTACCCTACAATGAGTCTAGCATCACTAATTGTTAATATATGAATAATGATTTAAACCCACTGTAATATTGTGAAACATGTTACATGTATGAACAGATCTTACATTAGTGTCTGTCATGCAGTTTAGTACAGCCACGGCTTTGGCCTCCCATTCAGTGAAGAGAGATGTGATTTGAGAGCTGCAGCAGTCTAGCAGGTCCTAAAATTGAAACACATCAAAAGATAAACTGCTTGCATAATACATCAAAATTATTATAATAATTAAAACCTAGACTCTAGACCACAGATATCTGTACATTGTACACAAACATATTAGGGACTTGCTAAAAAATCTTTATAGAGGTTGACCGAGATTTCACAGATAACGATAAATAGGTAACTAGCAATGTTGGGAAGGATACTTTCAAAATGTATTTAGTTACAGAATGCATGCCCAAAAATGTATTTTGTAAGGTATTCCGTTACGTTACTTAATCGAAGTAACGTATTCTGTATACTTGGGTTACTTGCACATTGAATTGCATTTTATAATGTGGCCATCATCCTGTGTAGGCTACTAAACAGGCAGGTGTGCCGCTAAGGGGGAGAGTTAGGACAATTCTAACACACTTTTGGGGTCCCCAGAGATTGGTTTTATTAGTAGTAATATAGTATAAGAAGTAATGTATAAATGTAGACCAAACAATTGCAAATAAAAAAGCTATGGCTTACTTCTGCATTGACAGTAAAATTTCTGTGTACTTAGCCGCCAGTAATGGCTACCATACCTCTTGTAGCCATTAAAAAAAGGTATTTTGTTACATGTTTGTTTTAATATTATGTTTGTTTGTTTGTTTTTTATGAAAAGTTAACAGCATGAGGAAGATAATGGACACGTAATGTCGGAAGACCTGGAGTGAGTCAGAAATTATTTTGAATACTTAAGTTTTGTTTTGTAGAAAGCCTTTCTTTAAAGTTAATTTCGTTTGATATAAATTGTATCTTAATTTTAATCAATGGCCACGTTTAGATGCACACTTTTTTGTCATTCTGATTCAAATAATTCAGATTAAAAGATTCAGTGGACTGTTTACATGAGACGTTATCTAAACCAATCTGGGGTTTACATGTGCTGACTTAATCGCAATAATCACAGAGCAGTTGGTCTGCTGCAACAGAAATGTCGCCGCTGTCCTCTCCAGCAGCTGAATGTGTTCACAGATGCCATAGCAACTCTCAACGGCAACCAGGACTCATAAGGTTTTATAAAAGCTATTTATTTGTTGTAAAGTGTAATCATCTCAGAAAAAAATATATTCTTCTGTCGGGCACAGTTAAAGTAAAAAGTACCTGGGACAAACGCTGTCAAGATGAGTGGATGTAGCCAGGCTATGTCTGTGTCATTATGCCAACATTGTCTTCATAACTTAACTTCATAACAATAAAAAGTTTACCCCTCAAAAAAATGTAGACATGAGTTGAGTGTTTTACTGTGTGAGCGCGGCCAGTGGTAAAGGCGCGCACTGTGTATCATGTCATATAAGGACGCGCACTGAAAAGTAATCGGGTCAGGTTGTTTACATGGTTACATTATTTGTTTGATCGGTTCATGAAAAGGTTTATCTCACTCCTCTCAAACCGATTACAATTTCATTCAGTTTGGGCATTTTTATTCTGATTGAGGTGTTTATATGGAGCATTCTCATTCAGATTGGACTTTTAAACCGATTACAGTGCTCCATGTAAACGCACCTAATGTTAAATCAACCAATTTCCCGTATGTAATAAATAAGAAGCAAATATAGCAGACAATATATGGAGGCGTTGGAGCAATCACTCGCATGGCTCGTGAACTGGAGCGCATCTCATAAATGAACCAAAACTCAGCGTAAAGGCTATACTTGCCTCGTAGACACAAGAAATATGTCAATAAAAAATACTTGAAATGTATTTTAATAGAAACCATTAAAAACGACAAGAAATTGGCCAATCTCTGATTGTGTAATCTGTTTGAAATGTGCATTTCTCTCTGGGCACGTTCACTGCGGAGATGACGTTAAACTGGAAATATGTATTCCGTTAAACCGCTTATTGTGACTAATATAAATACATCTACTTGGTCTGGAATTGTATTTACATTTATGTGATTAATTTTGGCTGTTTAACATGTGAAAAATAATGCAGCATTCTTTTTACTTCCTGAGGCTTCGCTAATGTTTTTTCCTAGTTCTTGTGGATAGCCTTATTTAGCTATCTTTGTGCCGCTCCAGCTGGCTCTGTAAAGTACACCTTTCCATAGACTGACAGACATTTGCGTGCCCTTTGATCTGCAGTGTTGTCTCCATTCGTCATTTTTGTCAAGCAGCCAGATAGAAACTGTAACAGGCATCCTACAAATGGGTGTCGTGTCTTTCACCAAGGGTACGCGAGGAATGCCGTCAGTCAGCCATACTTTAGTAAGATGTGCTTCCTAGGGCTGGAGGACAGTGGTTCATAAACAGCAAAAGTATATAACGACAAGAAGTGGGGGACAATTATTAGCGTTGCCTTAGGAAGAAAAAAAAAGGAATGCTGGTTGTGTTCATTTAGCACTCATTTAAAATTATTCCCAGCCCTGGCAAAAAAAAAAAAAAAAACACTGATGGCAAGTCATGTTACATTTTATATGACAGTGATCAACATTATGTTTTTCCAGGTAATGTTCAACTGTTACACATGTAAAAAAAAAAAAAAAAAAAAAAATTGGTTAAGTGATTTATTCTTGTTGTTTATTTTTACATAATTTTAATTTGTATTAATTCTTATTCTTATTTTTTTTTTAATTACATTTTTATGATTTAATTATCAGATTTTGTTGAACTTTGTTCCTTCACGAATAGGATTCAGAATTTATGCACACAATACATGACCTTATATGACTACTACTTATTATAATATAGAGTGTTTTTACACTTGAGCGCTTTCTAGCGGCCTCGACACGGCCTTCTGCAAAGCATCACGTCTGACATTGGCTACAATGCTTAACGCAGCAAAAAAACATGTTAATATAAACCTTTGGTGCAACAAGAGTAGATCAAAAAAGAATGCTGTAAACAACAATTTGCCTAATAACTGAAAAATAAAGGTGACCTTGATATAATGTAAGAGGGTCTGGTCCAGGTCCAATCCGTTCTCAAGAGCATAAGGTGCAATGCTGCACTCAACGACCGCAGGAATCAGCTCAGGGGCCTGTACCTTATCCAGCATCAGAAAGGCCATACTGCGAGTGCTTCCCTGCCACAGAACACATACAAGAGATTTATTTCTGCATTAAGGTTAATCAATGCTTTGTGTCATGAATAATCAATAAAGGTAAATACAATTAAAGATAAATTAACCTAATTCAATGGGCCCACAAAAAAATAATAAAACAAAAACATTGTTTGTTGATTGGATGTTGAGATTTGGCTGTTGCACTCAAAAAAGGAGGCAGGTGAACGTCAGCTTGCAGGGCCAGGGTTTAAGTGGACTAAATTATTAGAGCCATCACCCATCACCAGAGACAAGTCTGTAATTTTCTTCCATTATTATTTTGGTTTTTATTTTGGTTATTTATTATTAGGTTTTTAATTTTAATTTTTATCTTTGACTCAATTGTCCAATACTTTTAGGGCCACTAATATATAAGAACATCTGAACTTTCATACTCACCCTTTCATAGTCGGACAGCGAAAGGTGGCAGTTATATTTGGTGTAGAGGTCACAAAGCTGTCGGAGGTTTGCCACTAGTGACCTCAGATTTTTCACTTCCTCTGCTCCACAGTTTTCAACCTGAAGAACAATGTCATTCTTATTTGAGGAAACCTGTATTGGTCTGGTCAGTACTACTTTCCAGGAATTTGGACCTCAACACATTTTCACACCGTTTTAAAATTGGGGACAAACTTGACATTTACCAAACCCATAGACCTCCAGAGGGAAGGCAAGCCAAGTTCAGCCAGAACCAGTCCATTATGAGGCCAGTCACTCTACAAAACAAATTATAATAATTATAATAATAAAATAATTCAAACTACCTGAGAGAGAAAGAGCATCTTTGAATTTACTTTGGTGAGACTTGGCTACATCATGTCACTGACTACCAACGTCTGTCAAAACTTAACTACCTTTTCTGTTAACTCCAGATTCCTTGCACGCTGTTCCAACCATCTGGCGAGGATTTTCTGTGTATATTAAAAAAAAAAAAAGTGTGTGAATATGAAGCACAACTAACTAGCTCATTTAAAAAGCAATGCTCCATCCTCAACCAAAAAAGAGATTACAACAGAACTCCAAATTACAGTAGGATTATGCAAGAACTATTTGCTTTACAAACATTTTGCTTGGATTTCCTGATTTGTGGTGATTCATCAAAACAGATATACACTCGAAAACCTTTCTTATCTACCTTACAGGGCAAGAATTATTGGTGTTGGGAATCAAAGTCACAAAAAACTGAGCTCATCAAGACAATCTGAAAAAAAAAATCAAGTGTATTGACTGCCTCATACCTGTCCTTTGGGCAACACTCTCCATATAAATGGGACCACAACACCCTTAAACCACAGACTTAGGTCCTGTGATGGGATGTCTGATGAAATGGAGCCCAACAGAGCTTGCAGGCAGCCTTCATCGAATTCACTGGCAAACTCACCCTAGAAAAAAAAAGCAAGAAAAAAAAAGGAAACAACCTGATTATCATGAAAACAACCTGTAGCAACAACTTTACTACATTACAGTGCTGACTAATAATAAAACAAAATAAAAACAGATAGAAGATTTAAAAACAAAGAGATTTAAATAGTCTAAAAAAAAACAATAAGACATTTGCAATCATTCTAATGTTCCAGAAAAATACAGCACTTTTGCTCTTGCTCTCCAGGAACAAGGTTGAGAACAACTGGGCTAGGCTTGTTTTAAGCACAAAGGGAAAACAGACTAAATAGCTATTACTATTTATTTAATAATAATAGCTAATTACTATGTATTTTTGTTATGTATTATTTATTGTCTAATCTGGTAACTTGGCGGTGTAATATTTTCATTATTGTCTTTTATTAGTTTTTTGTTTGTTGATGTACTAATTTTGTTTTGTTATTATCCTGTGATTGTGTTATATTGTACTGTATGTTAGGACCTCTTTGAAAACAAGATGGTATATCTCAAGGGGTTAATCTTAATAAATTACTTATATTAAAATTATGTAAAATGAAAACACAGTACCAGACCAGTATAAAATACTTGCGGCTAATAAATTCTCAATTCACAAGCCAGTGGCAAGTTCCTGGTCAAATACTAAAGCAACAGAACAAACCATACGTTGAGTTTTACCTCGTGTCGTAGCCACAAATATTGTGCTCCACTAAGATTTCCTTCTTTCAGAAGAGCGAGGATGTCTTTAAGATAATCTGTGCTATTTAAAAACTCAATCCATGTGATGCCCCTGTAATAGAGATGGAGTATACAATTATGTATGACAAAGTGATTACATGATTTCAAAAGTGTTAAGAGCTAGGGATGTCCCGATCCGATCACATCATCGGAAATCGGGCCCGATCACGTGATTTCAGACTCGATCGGAATCGGACGTTACATCCCGATCAGGACTCGGATATAATGTATATTCTGGGGTGAGCTGAGCATGATGACGCATCAATAATATGGGTTGTAACTTGAAAATAATGCTTTATGTATGTTTCTGTAGATGGCTCCTCGGTGATACATTACAACAGCGCTAATATCACCCGTGTATATTCGCCAGAAGACGCGAATGAGAGCGCGCGCGCTGATCTGTCTCTGTGCATCATCCGAAAGCGCGCACTCGTCTCACAGCGCGCAAATATTGAGTTCTCTTTCAAGACTTGCGCTTAAACGGACCAACTCACACAAGAAGTATGTCAGCATGTCCATCTTGATGAGTATCCAAGCAGATATAGTCTGAATATGCCTTAAGAGGACTTTATACAGTCGAGAAAGACGACGCAGAGCCTTCCTTCAGGTCTTAAATGGGCAGTAGCCTTTACTGCTGTCTGTTTAATGTCAAAGAAAAGATAAGGAATCACTCACTGCTCTTGATTGAATAGCTTTTGTAAGGATTATTCTTTCATTTAAACAGTTAAATATGCAGCTATTTTACATTTCATTAGCCTACTTTATTAAATTTCTCTACCTAAAAACTAATGTTAGACCTATAAAAACCTGAAAAGCATTGTTAATTACACTTCAGTCAAATTACACTTCAAATATTTTTTCCCCAAAGTTGATTGATGTAAATGTAGGCAGTTATCATCACGATGATTTCATTTCAAGTGTTCGTTTTTTAAATAAGTTTAGTTTTAGTTAGTTATTTGATGCTATAAAAACGGCTGTGTGATGTCATGATTGACAGCGGAGATTGACGTCTTCTCTGAGTGAAGTTGTCACTGAGGCACTAACAGATTTTTTCAGGATTTTTGGGAGCAGATTATTTAATTTAATTTAATTTCCATAACTGTTTATTTCACACCAACATAATTAATTGTTCTGCATCTATGAGAGTATGGGTGTGCTTTTGATATCGCCGTTGTACTTCCTGCTCTGCGCAACTCCGGTCCCGGACTTTTTTATATTTACTGTTGCACTAAAATCCAAAAGTGAAGAATTTATGTTTATTTATTACTTGATTGTTCAATCTACCTCACAGAAGTGCTCTGTTTGTTAGAGTTGTTGAATGTTAAAATAAGGTGAATAAAATAAAAAATAAGGAACATCCTGGTTCGTTTTTTCGCTCTTCTTTAATCTTTTTTTGTGTATTATAGAAGTATCGGATCGGGACTCGGTATCGGCAGATACTCAAAATCAAATGACTCGGACTCGAGGGCAAAAAAACCTGATCGGGACATCCCTATTAAGAGCTTATGGTAGACAAAAGTCATGTCAAACATTTCAATTACTAAGAAAAAAAAGTGTAATCGCTGGCCTGCTGAACATACTCAAAGTTGTCAGGTCCATACATGCTGGCGAAGGTGGCGAGCTTAGCCAAGGCTGTTTGGATCTGGCAGCATGGGAAACGGTTCAAGGTGTAATTTAACATCTCCTCAGCTATGCTGAGAGTAGGCCAGGAAGCAGTTAGGCAGTACTGCACCACAAACTGCTCATCCTGTGGGACATGAGAAGAATAAGAGTCAAACATTCACAATACATCAAGTGGACTGCTTTAAAAAAATAATAAGATATAATATTCTGCTTAACAAGTTGTAAAATATCACAATGCATCGTAAAGATTACAATGTTAAAAATTTTATTCCTTCTATGCACTCTTATATGCAAGTTTTGCATGATGACTTCCACATTCACGTTTGTTGCAAAGCTGAATATTACCATGATCTTCATCAGGTTGGTTTTAGCCTCGTCGATGAGTTCGGGCCACTCAAGGGTTTGATCACTGCCTGATGTTGAGATGAGCTTTTCCAGCACAACATTCAGCTTCACCTTATACACCAGCTAAAACAAATGAAACCTTGTTAACCATGAAAATCCTTTTATATGATAGGATATGTTGATATGGAAAATGTACTAATGTCTTACTTCAACATCAAGCCCAAAAGCTTTTGCAAATTTCTCTGCTTCTTCAAACTTGTGCTTATAAAGAAGTTTGTTCAATCTGGAGGAAGCAGAGAGAGAAACAGTATACAAAATAGACCCTTTTACTGTTTGTATACAATGATGACGTAGCAACGTATGCGCGCGCATTTTGGCAACAAACTGTGGCGAGAATCAGCAGCATGTCAAGCTACGTGAGTGGATTAAGCAACACAAACCGAGAAAGTTATTTTAAAAAGTTGACTTTATCAAATGGTATTCGGCTACCAGATCCGTGTACTAAAGTGTAGTGGATAGAAGACGTTAGCAGATGGCCAGATATAACTTACAGTGGTCGGATATATACGTATTTAGTTGAGAAACCGAGCGTGTAAGTTACACCCGAGACAAGCATATAAATCACCGGATGCTTATGAATATGTTGTCTGTGGGCATGTACAGAATGTCCAATACAATTTTCTACATTTATTCTTATTCTTCACACAGACATACATTTATCCTTTTCTACATTTTATGTTGTTATTGATTCGTATGTGTCGACACACTTCTGTTTAAAGTTTAATTTTGTAATGCTATAGTACTTTAATAGCAACTATGTTGCTTCCATACATTTCTCAGATGGTTATTTTGCAATTAAACTATTAATAAAATCATTACAAATGAAATTGATAAGTACTGTGATTATTGATATGATAATCTGGGGGTGGGGTACATTATACACACCAGTGGCAGCCAATGTTGGGAGGTTTATTATAAAGCATTAAGTTTCAAGTGCAGTAAATGTTTTAAAAATGTAATTTTTTTATGCGAGCATTTTTATGTCCTCGTTCCAATCAATGCATTTAATCGCCTGCAGCCACCGGTACCACCGGTGAACCGTTCGGTACGGCATTCACGGTTCAACACGCTTTTAAATTGCGTTTTTTTCCGGTTTTGCATTTAATGAATTTCTCTTCATTTGAAATATTTATCTCAAGTTTATTTCGGCTCTGTTTGAGTGTGCCTGTGAGTCTACGCGCTGATATGAGCAAACATCCAATCATATGCACTAAAGTAAGGAGGTGTTTAGCCGCGTTTTAAAGCCTCTCCGGTTAAACATTTCATTCGTGTTTTACATGCGCTGAGCACGCACGCCTGTCAGACACATGATTACTGGACTAAGTAGTCTTACTGCGCTAATACTGTCAAACACAACATATATAAACACAGTCGGTAATATCTAAAGAGAAAGTCAAATTGTGTGTGTCTATGAGATTAGCAGCGCAGACTAGTGATTGTGAACGCTTATCCTTAAAGGGACAGTTCACCTCTAAAATTATAGAGGTATTAAATAAAGTAATAAAGTAATAATACAGTAGCTTTCAATCAATGTATATTGTATATTGAAGACTATGTAGTTTTAATTTTAGCCTACATTTATTCATTCAATTTCATACTTAAATGCTACTGTGCAGCTCAGAGCTGCCACTGTAAATCTGTATTTATATATATATATATATATATATATATATATATATATATATATATATATATATATATATATATATATATATATATATATATATATATATATATATATATATATTTGTTTATTTATTTTATATTATACAATACACTAGGAATGTTTACAAGTGTTTTTTTAAAGTAAAGTTTTAAGTAAGGTTTTTCAAGTCTTTTAAGTAAAATAAAGAAAACAGTATTACAATAAAAACTATTTCTCCTTAACCTCTTTTTATTCCTGTCCCCAAAGAATAGAATAGCAAAAAACCGAACCAAAACAAAAACTGTGGTAAAAAACCGAAGTATGTATTGAACTGTGGACAAACTGTATTGTTGCATCCCTAGTGCATACTGAAGAAAAACTGAATTTAGGACCCAGTGGAACAGCTCATTTGCTCCATATAGACTAGAGCTATGAGGCCATCGAGAGGAAAGAGTCATGACATGTTATTATCTTGTTTCCACAAGAGATTGGCAAAGACAACCAATGTAAGATATTTTGAGCTGAATTAAAAGGGTTATGCATGAAATTGTGAGTGATTTTGAATTTGTTGGGATACATGACTATGAAATAATTGATTAAGTAATATGTAATTGTGGTTATGAGATTTGAATTAATTCTGAATTAGTTAATAGTCATGTGCCACAACAAGTAAAGTCATAACATAATGATATACCTTTATAAATCATTAGCTAATGATTAATTAAAGCAAACAACTGGAAGATGAAATGCATGGCTTTGACCTGTTGTGGAAGTTAAGGGGGGGGGGGGGGGGGGGCCTTATGCACGCCCATAAACACTGCTCTCAAGGTGCAGATTCACTCGTCCGTGCAACACTTATGTTGCGCCGCGCTCCACTTTATTCCTATGGGTGACGTCAAGCGGCTTTAACGCGTCCGCACAGCATTCCGGGAAGGCAGCGCTGCATTTGAACCGATTTGAATGCAGAAATGACGGGAAGCTTCACAACAGCACGTTTCAGTCGCGTCGCAATAGTGGATCTCCGCGGTCACTGCTGTCACAGGACTTCACGAAATCAACAAGAAGTGTGTTTTTGACGGAGCGGTCCCAGCGATAAAGGTTCACGGTCCTGCTTTGGAAGCAGCCGGTGAGTAAAACTGCTTCAAATGTCTGTGTTGTTGGCTATCGTTGTAAGTAAACATCAGTAAACAACACGATCGTGTATAGTTAATTTATCAATGGAGCATGCGATGTATGGTTTGTGTTTAATTACATTTGTATAGCTGACTAATATGTCAGTTTGTTTATTGTAAAACCACCCAAACATAACCCTAGGCTAGGGGTCGTTCTCACAAAGCGTGCTTCTTCATACAAATGCTCTAACGTTACTCCATTGTTTTTTTTATACACTATCTGACGTGCAAAACCGTTTTGCTTGATACTGCTAAGGTTAAGTGGCATACAATAGTCCATAAACCAAATCATGTCATCCTATACCATGAGTAAACAAACGCGAATGTTGACAATAAATCCACTAAATACAGTACATACCACAGAGATGGACGTCCTGTTGCTGCTGTTTCTCCTGTTTAATTTATTTCATCCTCCGGATCTGATTTTGGATTATATATGTATTAGTTGAATCTGATTGATAGCCATGGTTTATTTAGAGTAATGTTTTCTTTTCCACGCTTGACGACGTCACAGCTTTCAGACGCTCTCATGCAGTAGCTCCGCGCTTGTCATTCTTTAGCTCCGCCCACACGATACGCCTCCAGCCGTTCGTTTTTTTCCGGAAAAACTCGGTACAGCCTATTTTTCTTTTATAAATATAATAAAACTAAAGACTTTTCGGAGATATGAAGGATGCAATGCTACTCTATAGGTACTCAAAACTGACATGAGATTGACTGAAACTGAGTGTTTCACCCCCCCTTTAACACGTTAATTTACATTATTAGTTAATATAATATGTTATTAAGGAATTAATACATTATGACACATAACTAATAACTATTTAATGATTACTTAAACTATTAATCATGTTGAATCTTCATTAGTTGCTGATGCAGTAATCATTAATAAATGGGTTAGTTCACCTTTAGCAATACATTAACTCATGATTATCGGTGCATTAATTAGGCATTAATTGATGCATATTAGTGCACCCTTATTGTAAAGTGTTACCGATAAGGCTTAGATTAAGCCAGGATTAGGCCTTAGTTTCATTAGGACATTTAAGGTCATTTTTAAAAATATTCCTTAGGAAAAAAAAACATTACTGGTGTGCATCTTGGGACAAAACAATGGCACTGACATATTTTAAGATTGTTTTCAGTTAAAACAACTCAAACATGCAATTTAGTCTAGGTTTAAGCTTTGTCTTGAAACAAGGGGTATTAAAGTGAAGCCACAAATATAAAATAAAATAAATAATGCATAAGGAGCAAAACAAGCATTTCAAACAAGCAGCGCACTCTTTCGGTTGAATCGATTACAGATATCTTTCTGAAACCAAAATAAAATTAAAACCTAAGTCTATTTAATTCTAATCAATATTACTTCAGTTCTCAAGAGCGCACCTGTTCTCTGGCAGTGCCTCTGTGAAGCATCTTATGACAACAGTAGACACTGGATCTTCAGGGCAGCTTTAAGACAAAAAAAAATAATTAATTGCATTTGACTGTCCAGAAATGTAATAAATTCACTACAACATATTAACACCACAATACAAATGCAAAAGTTCATTGTCCTTAATATTTATAGACTGTCATAATTGTGTCTGTTAGTCACCAATTTGTGTTCGCCAAGATTCCCTCCAGCAAATAGATGGTGTCCTGAGGAAAAGAGTTGAATTTATGAATTACCTCCAATACAAGATATCAAGGGCAGGTGGCTCATAACTATAAATGGGGTGGACGACATAATGGTAGAAATGTATTAACTGCCGTAAATATTCATGTATCGTTTCTTTTAGAGGACAGCTAATATTTTGGTTTTGCACTGATTTGCATTGGCAACCAATTTTTGGACATATCAACGAATCCATAGTTTTTCCTGCTCCCACAGCCACTCCAGCACTAGACTCAAAGAGCAGTGGACTCTACAGATAAAATAAAAACTTGATTATTTGTGTATCTGATTGGAATTGTATCTAAATGACTGACTGTTCAGATCCGATTTGTGCGTGCTGTGGTGCTCTTTTTCCATATTATCTGCTTGGTTTCTATGCCATATACATATCAACGTCATTGCCATAAAAACAAAAGAAACATGGAGGGGTTTGTAATACAGATTTTGTCTTACAACATGGCATGTAGAGCGGCAATGCTGGACTGCTAACTCTTATGAAGCAGTGGCAGAAATGTACAAGGCTGGCATGCGTGGCTTTATTCCGCACTGCCAACACCAAATTTTGCCAACAAAATTTAAAGACGTGTGTAGACCAGACGGACAAGTAGTATATTATTTTCCGCTCAAAGTGCACAACACAATCCTGTTTCTGCAAGAACTTTGCACGTTTCCATGTTTCAATATGACTAACATTGATAAAGTTTTCTCTGGTGTGAGAAAGCAACATATGCAACAAAAAAAAGAAAAAAAAAGAAAAGAAAAAAAGCTAGGTGAAAAACAATCAGAGCAGTCAGACTTAAATGGATTTCCAGAAACAGGAAGCAGCAATTTTTACATTTAGGTTTTTTCCCTTGCTGTGTTGAAAACATATCACTACCAGGGTGTAAAATTTTAGCTTGATTTCCACCAGTATCTCCCCAACAAAATATGACAAGGACAATCCACTGAACATTAGTAATATTTGTTTTAGGTTTAGGTTTATTACACTACATATATTACACTTCGTATATTTCCATACTTTTAATATGCATTGTTATAATTACCATGTTGAGTCCCTTCTGGATCAACCAAGACGAAGAAGAAACTTCTAGCGAGTAGAAAACTTCCATTGAAGGCAGGGACTGAACCATAAGCTTCCTAGCATGACCCTTGACACAGAAAATAGAGAAAACAAGTGAGGAATAAAAAAAACTGTATGTTTTGAATGTTCTCCATGTGTCTGCATGGGTTTCCTCCGGGTGCTCCAGTTTCCTAGCCTAGAAGTCTAGACGCACCGTAGCGGCCGCAAATCTAATTTGCAGGCAGGGTAGTCTAGCAACTCTCCGTTGGATTGTGAGCTGGAAAAACCAAACTCTAGTCAGACCAATCACATTGTGTATAGAGTCAGTGGGCGGGCTTAACATAATGACAGCAGAGTTGCAACAGTTCAGCGTGCTACTTGTAAACAAAGAAGCTGGCAAACAGCGTTCTTTCAAATCGGCTTTGGTCACGACTCTGGAAGACTTGGAGTTAAGCTTTTCTTTGAGAAAAGAACGGCACTGAAATCATTCTTAAAGGGTAAGTTCACCCAAAAATGAAATTGATGTCATTAATGATTCACCCTAATGTTGTTCCACACTCGTAAGACCTCCGTTCATCTTCAGAACACAGTGTAAGATATTTTATATTTAGTCCGAGAGAGTATCTAAGTGTAGGGACCCTATACTGTCCATGTCCAGAAAGGGAATAAAAACATCATCACAGTAGTCCATATGTGACATCAGTTAGTTAGTTAGATTCTCTTGAAGCATCTAAAATACATTTTGGTCCTAAAATAACAAAAACTACGACTTTATTCAGCATTGTCTTCTCTTTGGCGTTTGTTTTCAAACCTCAAATAAAGATTCAAACAATCATAAATCATTATTGATTCATGATTTGGATTGCGTGTCAAACTGCCAAACTGCTAAAATCACGTGACATTGGCGATCCCACTCATGACTCAATACGCTGACTCCATTTCCATTTGCATGCTTGTTTGTTTTTATCGTCTCTCTCGCTGAATGTACGCACCTCATCCGTTTGGGGAGGTGTTTATACTCGATGCGCAGACTGGGTGCCGGCGTGATAAGACGTCATGCTTGGCCACTAGATTCACCTGGAACTCGTGCTTCTTCGGTTGCAGAGCCGCACGCAAAGTTACAAAATTTGACGTGCACACCGCCAAGTAAAATGGGGTCTCGCGCACTCCGTGTTGACATCATTTTTGCTGTGCGCTCGTGTGGACACGTCGAGTATAAACGAGGCTTAAAGCTACACTGAAGTTGTCAGTTTGATAAATGCAAGTTAATTCTTCAGTTCAATATTTGTGGGCTAAAAAGGCACATAAGTTCCTGTAGAGATAGCAATACACATTCTCCTTTTTTGAAACAATCGTCATTGTAAAAGCGCTATATAAATAAAGTTGATTAATTGATTGATTGATTGAATAACAATTTGTTTTATACTGTATCCTAAATTGTGGATGCTGAAGTAAATTTGAAGTAAATTTCTGAATTGTTAACAATTAAAAGAAAAAACAGCAAGAACCGTACAGAACTGAAAACCGTGACCCTAAAACTGTGATATGAACCGAACCGTGGGTTTTGTGAAACATGCCACCCCTAATATGCACTAGGGTTGAGCGATGTCACTTAAATCGGCAGTTGACGATGTGTACAGTAAAACATCGCGATGGACGATGATATCGTCCAGGGTGGACGAAAAACGAATATTTTCATTTAGTTTTCGTTTTTTCGAACTTTAGAGCTTAGATCAGTTCAAAAAAATCAAGACCGACCCTACCCAAGCCAATGCACCCGAGAGACCGGTCCTGCCCGACACATTAACTGTAATTATGAGCCAGAACCCCATTTAAACCCGATCATTTTATAATCCGCAGGCGCGCGCTCATGAACCCGCCGGTAAAATGATGTTCATTCAAATCCAGCTCAGACATGACATAAATCTGTAGCTTACTATAGCCTACTTGTTGTAGCCATTAAACAATGTTTTTAATTTATGTTTAAATATTATAGCCTAATATTATTTTTTAATTTCATCTGATTATGATTCGTTTTGTACAAATTGTATCTTAATTTTAATAAAGGTTTCTTCTGCCAATTGCATGTACTTAATTAATTAGAAGCAAATAAGTAGCCTAGACTATGAAGTCGTTGAAGCCATCGCTTTCAATGATCATGAACTGGAGCGCGTCTCAAATAAACTGAAACTCAGCAGGCTTGCCTCACAGACATTAAAAATATATAGCCTAATATGTGTAGAAACGAAAAGATTTAAATAAGCATAGTGCAGTGTTCAGAACTCACGGTAAACAACCAGCTTGATACAGATCACGGCGATGGGCATGAGCGGGATGTTAAAGTTTAAGGGATTTCTTTTTTTTTTACCTCATACTGAATATGATCGGGTGAAAGCACATTTGAAACAGGTAGCACTTATTCACACACAAACTAATCGTTCTCTCTAATGCATTCAAAAACATCTTGTAGTGCTTACCTGCATACAGTCATCAGTAGCCAGTAGGTAGCCTATACAGTTATTATATTCTATTATATGATTTTGAATGAGCAGACATCTGTATTGATCCGTAGATAAAATAACTGATGAAAACGTTCATCTTTCCAAACTTCCAAACATACAAACACATTTGCACTGCAAAAAGCATCAATGATATTTAACTTTTGATAAAGCCAGTTTGGCATAGTGGGGGGAAAATGCACACAAATGTTCCAATAAACCACGTTGAAACTAGGCTCTTAATCTCCAATTGTTTATTTTTTATATTTTTTTTCAGTTAATGCAGGTTATAAACCGAACTTTATAGTGATATTTCAGCGCTTACTAAAATACTTTAGCAGTTATTAGCCGCAAATTTCCTCAGAGCGAAGACGGAGCGGTGTTTCTGATATCAGTGAGCAAGGCGGGGAGAGGGAGATGGTGAACCCGGAGCGGAGCTGGAGCGGAGGGATTCTTGAATGCTTGTGTGTTAGGTGCATATTAGGGTTGTGCCGATGGACGATATCATCGTCCATCGGCACAACCCTAATATGCACCTAACACACAATCATCCGTTGCAGTTTTCATCCATTGTATTTATTGTTTTTGGTATTTATTTAAGTGCAATTTTTGTAAACAGACTGAGAGTCCGATGCTTTTATTGTTTTTGGTTGTTTTGTTCATTTATTGTGGATATTTAAAATGTTTTCCCTTTTCATTGTTAAATAGTCTTTATAAATGTTTAGAGGAAAATGGTCTCAGAACGACAATATTATCACATATCGCAATAATTTCTTGGCCAATTTATCGTCCAGCAAATTTTGTTATCGTGACAGGCCTACTATCAACTAGCTCCACTTCACATTCTTCATTGCTCTGGTTGGCTGTAGCTCTATCCTATTGCGTGCAGAGGGACTTTGAAAGACAACCGTTTATCCCGCCTCTCGGATTTAGCCCTGCCAATGGTAAATTCCCAGATGTATGGAGGGCGACACATCACCTAACTGCGCATTTCGCAAAATATGTGATGTCACCCATAGATGGTGTGAGCCAGGGATGGAAAATAACTTTTTTTGTTAACATTGAGTGGCTGGTAGATTTTGAAATCCACCAGCCACTTTCTTGTTTTTAACCGACAATGTGTAACTGCATGTGAAAATTAATACTACAAGCTCTGCTCTACAATACATAAGCTGTGTGAGTGTGTGTGTGTGTGTGTGTGTGTGTGTGTGTGTGTGTGTGTGTGTGTGTGTGTGTGTGTGTGTGTGTGTGTGTGTGTGTGTGTGTGTGTGTGTGTGTGCATCTGGCAACCAACCTCTGGAGAAAAATAAACATGGATGGATGGACGGACACATACCTTGTTTTCTTCAGCTACCAAGGTCATGATTTTCATGCTGTTATCATCTTGCCTGTTCAACACAAAAGACACATTTATCTGTCAATGTGTGGATAAATCATGAAAAACAAGCACCCTGTCTCTGTATGTCTTACAAATAGAAGTCAAACAAGACACTTGCTGTGTAATAGATGAGGAGTTTCCCTCCGATATCAGCAGGAAATCAACTATGTATTGATCCGGCCAGCAACAGAGCATGACAAAAGAGTGAATGTCCAACAAGCTGAGCATGCCCTAGAAGGAAAAAAGAATATATTACATACAAATTAGAGGTTTACTGATCAGGAAATTTGAAGCTGAGGACCATAACAGATTTCTTTAATACTGTGATCAGCTCATATCAATCTAACACTTTTATAAATTATATACTACAGAAAGTTGCACCAAACTGTCATTTTATTGACAATTTTGCTAACAATAATGCTAACATAAAATTTAAAAGTTTTGAACAGTTCAGGGAACTACATTGTACTATGGTATGAATTTCTGCCAAATTTTAGCTAGACAACAGCCGGAAACTTTTATGTTATCTCCTACACCTCTGATCTCAGGAAGGATTTAAAGGTTTAAAGGATTTAAAATACTGTGTTTTTTTTACACGCGAAACATGAACTCATGTTATATTGCACACTGTAAACATAATCAAAGCTTCGAAAACACGTGAAGAACGGGACCTTTAATAAATAAAGACAACCACCAGGATAAAATACATGCAGATCAAAGTTCTAAAAACAGCATTTGCCTAATGTATGATATGCAAGAAGCTAAAATATCATCAACCTTATGCTTGCATTGTATGGCCTGAGGATTGATGATTCAAGATATCAGAAATAAGTTTTTTTTTTGAAATAACAAATATTGCCTTAATAGAAAGGTTACTTCAGCCCTATTCAGGCGGTAATTGCTTCTTGTGGGGTTATTTTCATCATTTACAGGGGTTAGTCTGTGTTTTTATTGCCGTCAGAATCCAAAATGTCAGTGTTTTTCTCCCAAAAAACACTGACAAAACGGTGCTCCGTAAAAATCCCCGGCCGAATTACCTCCTGTTTTTAGACAAACACCAAGGTCGTGTGGTAATTGAATTGGCGTACAAATCCACATCTCAGAATTTTCAAGAATATATCACTTCAAAATTCACAGTTTATATCCTTTTTGACCACTGCAGAGTACCGTACGGTTGCGCTTCATTGTAATTTGGATGAATTTTAAAGATCTAATGTTACTTTTATTACTAAAAATGCTGGCAAGTATTTATTTATTTATTTATTTATTTATTTTTTTATTTTTTTTATTGACATACAGACATACAAACCACAATAGTGCAGTAATTGACAATCGAGTAATTACATAATTCTAGAAGTGAGATAAAAGTGTGTTAATGTGTAAGGTGTGTGTGGGTGAGTGTAGGTGTGGGTGTGTATTCATAAGCAAAATTACAAATTTGTTATTTATTATATTATCACTACCATCACTTATCATCATCATACCATCATCATTGTAATAATCAGTGTCCCCTTTTTCTTTTCTTTTTTTCCTATGTAATATTTATCATTGTCACCACTTTCAATGGGTCAATAAATTTCACATAGTATGATAATAATATAAGCTAATCCTCCCCCCACATCTTTTCAGTCCCTATACTTTTTATTTTATTTTTTATTTTATTTTTATGTTGTGTGTAGTGTCTAAGGTGCATTAAAAGAAGGGGGACATTGTGCGAGTGTCTCAACTTAGGACAGAGATGCTGTCCTAGAGAAACCATTTCCCGCTGGCAAGTATTTATAAGAGCACTGCTACAAAAATATATAAGAAGGAAAGCACGTACACATTTGAAATGGGCTGTTATTAAGGCAGCAATTATATATGTTAAAATAACCAAGCAGAATTATGTTTACCTCATGTAAATAAGAGGCTGAATTAACTTATTTCAGCTCATTTCCATGTGGAATAAAATGACATCCTTTATTTCGGGATAAAATACAAGACAGAAAACTATTTAAACTATAATGTGCATCTATATATCATCCTGTTTTTAAACAGATTTACATAATTAAAGCAGCACATTCCTAGGTGCGCAGGATCACAAAACTTGCTCCTCCACCGCGAATAAATCGCCATCCGCCAAGTTATCACTGAGGTGGCATGCACATTTATTTTTACGGACTTCCACGTGAGAAACAATTGCCGTCCAAATAGGGCAAAAGGGGTCTGTAGAGAATATTAACATTTTTGAGAGTCAGGCCTAAACCAGCCAAGATACCAGCACAAAAACACCCAGCAAGGTATCCTCTAATTATCGTTTTAGACAAAATCTCCCAAAACATCAAGATTTTATAACATCATCATGTTTTAGTTTGTTTGATTGGTTATTTTGTCAATATTGTACATCCCTAGTGTCCAGAATATTTCGTTTTTTAACCAAGAATTTTAATTTGGGTGCATCACTAACATCAACAGTAGTTTCCACAAGGTCTTACCTCTTTGTTTAGGACATACATCAAATTATCCACAACTTGAATCTTCTTCACAACTTGAATAGACAAACAGATAATTTTCATTTATTTACAGCTTTGTTAACACACTTCATATTTAGTAACATTCAAGGTAAACATAGAATGAACACATTTAGTACCTGACATTAAAGCAGAGTCGAGGAGTTTTGTGAGAGACAGTGATGTCTGCCCACTACCCATGGTCCAAAGTGAAAGAACATTAGCACCGTCAGCCTGTCATAAAGATACAGGTGAAGACTGCTTAAAGCTCTGAGGATTGTCAACAGGTGAAATCTGACCAATAAGAGGATGTTTTACTCACAAGTGTCTTGCCCAAACACATTTTGGCATACTTTTAAATGTTGCCTTGTGAAAGCAAACCAAGCAAAGAAAATGCAACATTATAACAAATGAAGCCCCTGATGTCTGAAAACTTGTTACCCTTTGGTCATATGTCTTTACATGATAAAAATTTGCATGCCAGAGTTCAACAAACTAGAACTTTGTGATGCAGCTTCTTCACTTGAGCATTAGTTTCCCATCTTTCACATCCAAATGGAAGTCAATGGAATGAAAATTGAAGTGTGACACTTAAAACCTGAATTTCCTTTCAGAAATCAAAAGTTATGTCATAATTCCACAGCAAAACATTTTGCTGTAAAGCAGGCGGAAAAAAAGCATTAGCTCATTTTGGGGAAGGAAGATAATGCAGTTGAGTTTGAGATTTAGAATCCAAGTTACCCCAATCAGAAGGTGGATTGTGCTTCCAAAGCAGACCAGACCTGCCGAGATGCAACCATCTTCATGAATCTCTCCAGTTGAGCAGAAGTTCATAAGAATATCATCTTGGATCTGTAAAGCAAACAAAATAGCCAATTTTCCAATCTCCCTTGATTTGATACCTATGATACCTATCCCTTGATACCTATGATCAGCTATGATCATTTTAATGGGATAGTTCACCCAAAAATGGAAATTCTGTCATCATTTAACCACACTTAAGTTGTTCTAAATCTAAGACTTCTGTTTATCTTCATAACACAAAAACATTTTTAATAAAATCTGAGAGATTTCGGTCCTTCCAATGAAAGCCCTATTCTCCCAAAACTTTCATGCTTCAAAAATGTTAAAAATAGCAAAAGTAATCCATATAAATTGAGTGGCTTAATCCAAATCTTCTGAATTGATGCAATCATTTTTAAATTATGAAGATATTTCATTTAGGCTTTTATTCACACATAAACGCTAACCAAAGCACATAGAGCACCTAAAATAGTAAATGGCATCTTAACAGTACTTGGTTGACACACAAGAACAAACCTCCTTGGTTCTTGTGGAAGCTTAAATGCGCTTGCATGCCATGTGAGAACAAACTTCAATGATACAAGTTATGAGGGAATGGGTTTTCAGTGGAGGGACAGAAATTTCTTTGGTGATGTTTTATTTATTTTTTCGACTGTACTAAAGCATTCAAAAAACAAAATATGTTTGCAGATATTTAGAAAACATTGTTTTAGGAAACATTAGGATTGTTTCACATACTTGTCGGAATGTCTGTTTTTGTCTGCATGATCCCGCCCACTGCCAATTTATCCAATAGTATTTAAATACCAAGAGTTGCCAGTTGGAGGAAAACACATTGATTGCAGCAAACAAACTGGGTCAGAGATCGAAGATTCTGCATTACCTAAAAAGTCTAAGGCTTCTGAAGTAAAGTGATGCATATTTGTAAGAAAAATATCCATATTTATAACTTAAAGCAGCACTTGGCAACTTTTGCTCTCGGGGTCCCCCTACAGTTGGGAAAAAATAATGTCCTCAACTACTGTCTAAAGCTCTGTCATCCTACATCAGGGGATGCCATCGCGCGTGCATTTGTTGACATGACAAACCTGATAGCCCTGAACTAGTGATGCGCGGGTCGTCTCATAACCCGCGGACTCCGTATGTCTATTTAATGGTCGCGGGTGCGGGGCGGGTTGTAAAAATATATACAGTAGCCCCGTTTCCACCACAGGAACTTTACCCAGGAACTAGGAACTTTGGGTGGTACTTCGTGTGTTTAGACCGCAGGAACCAGGGTATAAATGAAGTTCCGGGTAAATATTTCCCCCTCCAAACGGCCCTGCTCGCGAGGTAGTACTTTTTCAAAGTTCAGGAACTTTCGAGGGCGGGACTTGGGCGCTGAACATGCTGATTGGTTGAGCTCAGGCAGCATTTTAGTTCAACCGGCATTTTTAAAAGTCTTTTGCGAGGTTCGTTCTGCGTTCAGTAAATATCAGTCTTGCTCTCTGTCTGATGGCGCGCGTTTGTCTCAGCCATCTCACGTTCAATGTCCGTAATAGCTGATAAAAATTATACATTGTCATTTTATATCTAGCTTTACAAGCTTTCTGAATATGCTGCATGCTGCCGAATCTGCATATTAGTGCTCTTTTCTGTCATTGTTAATTACCTCTTTAGTAAACCTATACATAACCAGCAAAAGCAGCACAGCTTGAATCTCTTCCATACTCGTTATTCATTTTTTTTCACCATGTAAACGACCTGACCGATTACTTTTAAGTGTGTGTCTTTACATGACGTGACGGCGCGCGCCGCGCTCATGTTGACAAGAGAGGAAAGTACATTTTTCTGAGGGGTAAACTTTTTATTTCTTAAGTTATGAAGATAATGTTGGAGTAATGACATAGCGTATATTGCCCCCGGCAGTTTTTACTTTAACTGCGCCTGACAGAAGATTTTTTTTTCTGAGATGATTATTACACTTTACAACAAATAGCTATAAATAATACTGTATTAGTCCTGGTGGCCGTTAAGAGTTGCTATGGCTACAGTTAACACACTCCAGCTGCTGGAGAAAACAGCGTTGACATTTTTGATGCGGCAGACAAACTGCATGTGACAAAATGATTGCGATTGAAAGTCATCACATGTAAACACCAGATCGGTTTAGATAACGTCTCATGTAAACAGTTCACTAAATCTTTCAATCGGTACACACACAAATGATTACTGTCCTTCACTGATTTGGAGGAGCAGTCGCGCGCAGTCCTACATCACCGGACTAATTTGCCTAATCTTCTCGGAACTTTATCGCGGTGGAAACGCAGACAGCTGCAGGTCTGGGGGGGGAGAAAAGTTCCTGTAAAAAAGTTCCTGGTACAAATTGTTCTGGGTAATTTTGGTGGAAACGGGGCTAGTGGTGCGGGGCGGGCCAAATAACTTCATAAAAGCGTCCCCGTGGGTTGGTGCAGCGCTAACAGTTAACTTACCCTGAACACTGCGGAGGAGTTCACATGCAGGTGTTCTTCTGGCGGCGCGTGTGAAATGTCTTCATCCCAGGTACAGACAGTGGCATGTTTCAGCAAGACATATGAATATAATTTCATGGGTTTTATTTTTTTCAAACGCCAAATAATCGCGATGCTCATGTTTACAAGCCAGCGTCATTATAGTAGTCTATTGGTTACCGTTTTACAGAATCTATATGATACTTCAATTCAATGTTTGAGTGGTAGATAATCACCGTAACAAGCAGGACAGCATCGGTCGGGCACGCCTCCTTCAGCTCACGCCAACGAGCAAACGCTGGTCCAATGCTGATCCTCGTCCTGCCTTTAATCCCATCACTTTTTTGTTTCCTCTTGTTGCTTTCCTCCAACAAAACCTTTTCTTCCTTATTTGTCTTTGCTGCTTCGGACATGACTATATTATCCGACGAACAAAGTTGGGCTCGCACGTCCGAATTTAAGGAAGTGTGGGTGTTGGTGGAAGTGACGTATATGCCGTAAAGCAGTCGAATTTTGCAAATCTTACTAACCGAAACCCGAAGTTTAAAAGTACGATTAAAAACGATACAGACCCCGTCAGGCTATGGCAGACGTGTCATTCAACCTATTGTAAGTCGATGTATCATCACAAGAGTCTTGAAAATATATTATGAAGGTTGAAAAGTTACCTAGTGCTGCTTTAATAAACTTCATTATCTGGCTTTCAGTAAAAGTTCCAGCAGAAGAGTGACCGCTGACCTTTTCACTCTTCGCCCGATACTAGAATTGCTTATAGCTATTACCAGAAGCCAATGATTATAGTCTATAAAGTTATTGATATGGATATTTTATTGGAGACAAGAATATTTTTTGTGCGTAAAAAAAAAACTAAATAACGACTAAATAATAGTGATACATAAGTCGTCGCACTATATAAGGCCAATTTCAAAACGTTTTGAACCGTTATGAATCAGTGTATTGATTCAGGATTCGGACCACCAATGTCAAGTGATTTTAGCAGTTTGGCAATCTGACACGTGATCCGAATCATAAATCGATAGGCTTCACAAGGATTCGAAACTTTTTGAAATCAGCCCATCACTATATAAGTCGTTATTTCGTTTTCTCGTCGCTTCATAGGATGATTGTAGAATCACTGTAGTGAGATGGGCTTTGTAACGACGTTTTTAGTGCCTTTTATGGGTCTTGAGAGAGGAAATGACATTGGTGTCAATGAAGGCCGGTCTGAGCCATCAAATTTCAACAAAAATATCTTCATTTGTGTTTTCCGAAGATGAACGGGGGTCTCACGGGTATCGAACAACATTAGGCATAACATTTTCATTTTTGGATGAACTAACCCTTTAACACTCTGGAGCCATACGGATCACTTTTATGATGGATGGATGTGCTTTTTTGGGCTTCAAAATCTAGGGTACCATTCACTCCCATTATAAGGCTGGGAAGAGCCAGGATATTTGTATTGTGTTTGGCTGAAAGAAGAATCATATACACCTAGGATGGCTTGAGGGTGAGTAAATTATGGGATACTTTTCATTTTGGGTGAACTAAATCTTTAATAAAAGAAATGTGTGAAAAACTTTAGAGACATTTGATTAAATGAAACATCTACCTTATTTAAAGCCGCTAGATCCATGCTTTCAATCGCTCTCTGTATTTTTCCCAAAGCCACATTGGATGTGTGGAGGAAGCCATTGTTAACAACAAAAAATAGATCATACACTCCTAAAACATAAAAGAAAGAAGCTACTTTAAAAATGTAACAAGTACAGACTATGGCAATGCTGTCAGTGGTCACATCTATATGTATGTAGTGTATGTTTACATCTTTATTTTACTGCTTAGTATTTATAGAAACTCACCTTTAGAACCAGGTGTCTCATGTAGAATTAGGCTCTTAAAGGTCGTCTCAGCACCATCAGAGGGGTTTTGTTGGTGCAGAGTCTGAAAAAAGATTCAAGTTAATTTGCTAATTCAGTTTTTTTTTGTAATGAAATATTCTGTTGTTTTTGTTTGTTATCCATTTTTTATGTGCCCTTGTAATCTTTAACCAAAATAACTTCCCATTCCTCTAGCAGCGACATCTCTTTTCTCTGATGAAGCATTTACCACTGGGAGGGCGGGGCAAACTGTTACTCACATGAGATCACAGCAATAAACCACAATGACCCAAAAGATTCTCGAGTCCCAGTGGACAAAATTCAGTAATTTTTCTTGTCCGAGAAGCCATTTCAATCTGATATAAAACTTCAGTTTTATGTCGACTTTAAGTATCTCAACAACCCTGTGTTATTAGTCAAACTAGTAGCAATTAAAGGTGGGATAAGTGATATCTGGTAACCCTTGTTGATATATCAAATCACCAAAACAAAGACGCCCCTACCCCCAAAAGGATCTCTGCCCTATTTTGATAGCTCCGCCCCACACATACGTAACCCAGGCAACAACTATGGCAGAATCTGTGTGTTACAGATCGAATATTCAATGAAAAAGTCACCCCTTCCATTACAAAAACACAAACCGTTCTCATGAACAACTCTATAGTACACTTGCACGACAGTCCAACTAATGGCATATTACAATTACACTAGATAAGGGTTATATAGATCATGAAAAGAGGAAACAAACATATATTAGGAGTGTAGTATCTTACTTGTCGGACACATTTTGTGAGCTGACGCTTGACACAGTGAGGAGATTTAGATGCTCCACATGGTGTGGAAATGAACGGGTCTTTATCATCGTTGAAGTGAGTGGCAATACGATCGCAAATGGACTAACAAGTGAACATGACACGAGCATATTCAAGCAAAAGCCAGCATATAACGTTATTAGTTCTCAGCTAATGTCCATCATGTGTGACTATATGACTCGTGTTTTGAATAATGCACTGACCCTCTCTTTTCACCATCGTAGACACACCCCTTACCTGCTGATTGGCTACAAGTTTGTTATTGCACTTGGCCTGTGTCCTTTTTCTAAAACGGTTTTAAAATAACACTTACCCCACCTTTAATACAGTTCCATTTATTGCAGCTTACTTTGGTTAGCACTGTCTTCTTCATCGGGACATAGATGATGTGCAGACTTCCATTTCTCTCTCCAACCAGAAGAAACTGGCCTTGGGGGCAAGCAGTAACTGCATCTACTACGGAGTCTGAATCATTCATGAGATGAGAACAATTAAAGTTTTCCTTATTTTTGTAAACAAAACTGTGGACAGTGAATGTTAACTGTGCATGATAGAGGTTGTGTTACCAAAATACAGGTGGATCAGAACAGTCTGAAAACCAGGATCAAAGAGGACCACTGCGGTGTCAGCAACAACAATACAGCAGTTTGGAGTACTGGAGGCGTAGACCTTTGGATTAGACAGTACCTGGAGCATAAAGAACAATAACAATACTAAAGTTAAGAAAAGAGACCATTATAATTATTAGTATTACACCCAAAAAGTGAAAATTCTGTCAATTACTCACCCTAATGTCGTTCGACACCTGTAAGACCTTCGGAACAAAGTTTAAGATATTTTATATTTAGTCCGAGAGCGTATGCAAGTGTAGGCACACTATACTGTCCATGTCCAGCAAGGGAATAAAAACATCATCAAAGTAGTCCATATGAGACATCAGTTAGTTAGAATCTCTTGAGGCATCGAAAATACATTTTGGTCCAAAAATAACAAAAACTACAACTTTATTCAGCATTGTCTTCTCTTCCACGTTTGATTTTAATCCTCAAATAAAGATTAGAACGGTTATAAATCTTTATTTGAGGATTGAAAACAAACACAGAAGACAATGCTGAATAAAGTCGTAGTTTTTGTGATTTTTGGACCAAAATGTATTTCCGATGCCTCAAGAGATTCTAATTAACTAACTGATGTCACATATGGACTACTGAGATGATGTTTGTATTAATTACCTTTTTATGGACATGGACAGTATAGTGTGCATACACTTCCATACGCTCTTGGACTAAATATAAAATATCTTAAACTGTGTTCTGAAGATGAACGGAGGTCTTACGGGTGTGGAACGACATTAGGGTGAGTCATTAATAATAAATTTCATTTTTGGGTGAACTAACACTTAAATAGTACAACTCATATGATATATATATGTTTTTGAAAGAAGTCTCTTATGAATCAATGCCTGCATCAAAATTACAGAAAAAAATCAAGTTATTAATTATATATATATATTATTGCATTCTTTAAAATTATTTAATTAATTAAAATAATGATTTTTCTACTTGAATATCCTTTATTTATTTGATGCAAAGCTGAATTCAGCATCATTACTCCAGTGTTCAGTGTCATATAATGAATCAGAAATCATTAAATGATTTTTTTTTTTTATCATGTGATACTTGCTTCAGGATTCTTTAATGAATAAAAAGTAAAATAAATAAATAACCACATTTAAAATAAATATATGTTGTAACAATATACACTGTACTGCTGAAAAGTTTGGGGTCAGTATTTATTTAATTTTTTTAAAGAAAGAAATTAATATTTTTACTCTGCAGGGATTTTTATTTTATTTTATTTTTTTATTGATAGTAAAGATTTCTATTTGAAATAAATGCTGTTCGTTTTCACTTCTTATTTATCAATGAATCCTGAAAAAAGTAAAAGTAAACAAATCACATATAAGAGAGATATTAAAAACACTGACATTAAAAATAGTAATGTATCCAAACGTTTGACCGGTCCTGTAAATTGATTTTTTTGTAATACAAGTTAACGTCAAAACCAAGCTGTCATTACCGCTGTCCCAAAAACATGACAGTAGGACAGTAATATTACTTTTAGCAAGCAAAAAGTTTTTGCTAACCCTTTCGGAGGATGAGATTTTAACCAGGGTGTCCACTTGATATAACGCGTTTCCTGACTCTTGTTCAGCATCGCTGTACAGTCGGACTGTGTTAGTATCTTCGTTCAGCAGAAGCTCGACGTTATTCCACATTCTTGACGCTTATTATTTAACGTTAGGTGAAATGCGGCGCGTAATATTAACTATCAACCGGCATGACACTTCGATTTAAAAGGCGCAAAATGTCACAGAACATTCCAGACGATTTGCCATGAGGTACAGTTACTTAAAAAGCCTTAATTATCATTGCATAAAATCCATACAACAGCAAGTGAAAACAAACTCCGTCATAAACGTTAGAATTTGGCGCCGATGTCTTCTTCGTCTTCTTTTTCCTCTTCTTCTTCTAAAGCGGGCAGCAAACCAACTATTGGCATTTTCGCCACCTACTGGGATGGAGTGTGAAGCGTTGACATGTGAAAGGACTGATTTTGTATAACAGAATCTTATACAAATACAAATGTATTTATTTTAAATGGCTCATACACTTTTCTGCGCTGGAATCAAGATTATCAGCTTGCTCATTATGGCCAGAATCTATTATATAAAATGATTTAGTTACTGAGAGCATAGTATCCAATTCTTTGCTGAGCTATTATTGTTTCATTCCTCCATAAACAGCGCTGGTAGATTACTTACAAAGTGTAGTAGGCACTTATTCCAAATTACATGACAAAAACTATAATGTAATCTAGCTAGATTTTTTCATTTCTCTGATGTAAGCTATTCTGATTTTGGATTAGCCTACTTTTTTAGATTTTGACCTAGCTCATTAATCACATTGATTTGAATAGAACAATCTTATACCATTTTGATATAAAAATACAAAGAGAAAGAAAATATATTCCATTCTTTGTGAACAACGTGAAGTGCATTAAATATTAGGCATTTCCAGACTGTGTTTTCCTGATGATTTTGTCAGTTAAATGAAAAGCTATGAAGTAATTAAATCATTAAAAAAAAAAGTAAATAACATTTTAAAATGAAAGCCGAAAGGAAATAAACCATTTACTGAAAAATATTTGTTTAAACAGTTTAGCCTACTTGCATGTCATGTGATCATATTTGATCTGATATATATATATATATATATATATATATATATATATATATATATATATATATATATATATATATATATATATATATATATATATATATATATATATATATATATATATATATATATATATATATATAATACTGAAAGTTTTCTAGTGACTGATCTCATCAAAATTTTTCAGTTGGCTGAATTGAAATTCTGTGAATTGAGGCAATTTAATTCACAGAAATTCAATTTGGCCAACTGAAAAAAAAAAAATATATATATATATATATATATATATATATATATATATATATATATATGTGTGTGTGTGTGTGTGTGTGTGTGTGTGTGTGTGTGTGTGTGTGTGTGTGTGTGTGTGTGTGTGTGTGTGTGTGTGTGTGTGTGTGTGTGTGTGTGTGTGTGTGTGTGTGTGTGTGTGTGTGTGTGTGTGTGTGTGTGTATGTTCACTGTAAAAAAAGGCAAATTTTGAACTTTTGCAGTAGAATCGACTTGGATGTTTAAGTTATTTCAACTTAAATTATGTTAAACTGACTTTAAAAAATGAGTTACATCTTGTATAACTAATAAAAACAAGTTTAACATTGCTTAACTTATTTTGATGAGTTAAAACAATGTAACATATGTTGTCATAACTTATTGAGCATTTAATTTTTTACAGTGTATGTATGTATGTATGTATGTATAAAATACATATAGCCCTTGTATTATTATTGACTTTATTGTATTATTGACCTAACATATTAACTTGAAATCTAAGGGCTTACTTTAAGTAAATATATTAGGGCGAAAGAATCCCTGCATTGCATGAAAATATGAAATTATGTGAATTTGAATGTGTTCAAAAGACAAAAGCTTTAAGAGACAGTAATGCAAGGTTAATGACTCACTGAGCGATCATTCAAACAATAACAAATGTGTCCATCAGGAGCTGATTATATATGCAATGCTGCAAAAACACTTCTTAAAAGAGAAATGATTTGTGTAAATCCAGTGATCCAATGCTGTGGGTCTCATTTGTCAGTGGCTGATCTGTGTGTGCAATCCACAATAGGCTACATCTGATAATCCAGATTAATCAGTTACCGAGCATGACCATAAACAATTCTTGCACAACCAAATTGTATTGCTATGCTATTACATTGCCATGTTGACACCCCTTTTTTTTTCTTTATCCAATCTCTCCTGCTGCACCTTTTTGCAGAGGCGGAGTTTGTACTCATACTTATAAATGTTTTTAAAAATTACATTTTTAGGTTGCTTTTCCTCATTGTGCCATAAATGTCAAAACGCAATCAAATCAAAGAAGGTAGAAGACGAGTGCATGGAAAGATAAGTAACTAAACATAGTAGACTATTCGACAACATGTTTCACGAGAGGAATGCTGAACATATCCAGGGATGCAAGCTACTCAACTTTTTATGAAATTTCACCAGCTGTTTTGAATTAAAAATTTGCTAATTTACATTTGATTCATAATTCATCGACATATCAGACATACAGGTTAGAGTAAAAGTGTGCATAGATTTTGTAAACAAAATATTATTTGTAAATATCATGCCATTGCCAATTTGTAAAGTACAGTATATCATTCATACCTTATTTAACCAACCGGAGCTTTTTATTTATTTATTCATTCAGATTTTGCCCTTTATTTTGTAATTTTTTTATTAACATATCTGAAAACTTTCCTATAATAATAGAATAATAGAAAACCTATAAAATGACCTTGCGCTCATTTTATAGAAGCATGAAAAAGTCAGCAAAGTAATATATCAGGTAGTAATATCAGTAGTATTTTGAAAGAATTTCAAGCATCCGTAAGAACTGACAGAACTCAGAGGTGCAAATCTATAAAAGAGCACACTCACTCACTCACACACACACACACACACACACACACACACACACACACACACACACACACACACACACACACACACACACACACACACACACACACACACACACACACACACACACACACACACACACACACTAGACGTAATAGTTTTTATACTGTACAAACCATATTTTCTATCCCCTTACACTGCCCCTGCCCCTAAACCTACCCATCACAGGAAACATTCTGCATTTTTACTTTCTCAAAAAAAACTCATCCTGTATGATTTATAAGCATATTGAAAAGTGGGGACATGGCCGATGTCCTCATATTTCACCCTCTCCTGGTAATACCTATGTCAAACCCATGTCATTATACACATTTGTGTCCTTATATGTCACCCCCCCCCCCCCACACACACACACACACACGTCTCAGTATGTGTGCAGAAATTTGCTTAAAGAAGGCACAGCTCTGACTTGCTTTCACTCTAGAAATCACTGCACAGTGTGGATGTGTTGAACTGCAGATGGCGATGCACACCACTTCAGAAATGAAGGTAAAAGAGACAGTGTCCAAAAAAGAGGGTAGAGATCAGATAATGGGAATGCAACACAGTGAAAAGAGAGCTGATTCTTATAAACCATACTAGCATAATATAGCCACTGCTCTGGCTGGCACTAAAGGAGTAGAGAACATTTCATATGACATCCTTATCCATACATCTGACGAAGAGTCTCACGATAAACTGTTGCCTACTAAAAAGAAGAATGTTGACAAATGGCAGTTTAACTTGGATAAGTTGATGTTAATGCTATTTGTCACAGAAAAGCATGAACCTAACAGCAGAGAGATTGAGAACCCTGGGAAGTGGGAACCAAATAAAATCACTGAGATTACTTTATTCAGTCTTTTACAATAAAAATAACCCATTTTTTCAAGTTATGTGAACAAATTATGTTTTTGTTATTGGTTTATGTGGAACTAATGTACTACATGATTAAATAATGTAAATAAAATGCAGATTTTTAGTTGATTGTCTTCATAATAAATAATCTTTTTGTTTCTTTGTTTTTTGTAAAATAACTGTTACAAACTTCATTGTGGAAGAAAAAACCTTGGGAGAAACGAGGCTCAGACGGGGGGGCTTAACCTGGCATGGTGCGTTCATAACTGCATTAATCCGTCCCTGGTGGTGCTATAGCAGATCTTTTACCTTCTACAAAACAAACAATAAATAAACACTTCAGCTATCAAAACAAATATTAAATATTAATCAAAAACTCTTAGAAATCAAATAAACATTCTCCTATAAATACATGGTTTGGCCAGCTTCCAGTTGGCACTATAAGCTGGTAATGACCGGTGATGAATTTTGGGCTCTACCAGACAAAAGATCACTAATTGTGGTGATTTCTGTGGTCCTACGTCATATAAAGACATCGTCACAGTTTTGCACCCAAAGATACCCTGTGATTAAATTCTGACAGAGCCAAAAATGTAACATGATCACCTCACAGTGTGCTGCTACGACCTACGTCTACTGACTAGTCAATAAAAATGCAACATGAAATGGCGTATTGGTCAACACGACATGACACGAAAACTTAAACCTATTTACCTGGAGCTCCATTTGCAAAACTGCCATGCCAAGTTGGCCTCTTTTCCCTAGCCATGTCCGCGTCCATATTCTCCTCTTTTTTGCTTCCTCCTCTTTTTTCAGCGTACATAAAAATCACAATTGCCAAAGTGAGATACTTCTTGCTCTATTTGTTTACTTCTATCTCACAATAAATGTAACATAAAGTGACATTGTATAGCCTACAAGCTGTTTTATTGACGTCTTTCTCCAGTTGAAACACTATTTGAGCAATTACATGGCAGGAATAATTTCAGTAAGTAGTCATTTATCTTTCAACATACCTTCTGATGTTCACCCGCGTTTATTTCATGATGCAGTAAAGAGGAGATGAGATGAATGGTTTACATGCGCTTGATCCATGCTGCCACTTGAACTGTGCTACAGTGATCTGCCACGCCGTATTAAAGAGCGCCAAAACAAAATTATTTTTTGTTTTGTGTTTATGTTGCGCCTCAACAGATGATATAGACTAAATGCTTTTAGATTTCTGTCTTCTAAAACCATATCAGCCCGAAACGTGCTTCTTTCTCAACTGTTAATGTTAACTAAAGACAAAACCGACTGTGATTATGGGGTATTTTAACTTATATTCAAGTGCAAGAAGACGCATTCAAGAACTCAGTTTAATATTGCGGACTACGAGAGGCAGGATGTTTGCACTCTTTTTCGCATCTTCTTGCCCTTGAAAATGTTTTGGAATCACATAAAAACTCACACAAAGGAATTAATAAGCTGAATTATTTTTTGTATTTTATTACAAGTATACGAATCCTGACCTCAAGTATCTGATTCCAGGATTGGAATCGATTTTTTTTTTCTTTCCCAACCATAGCCCTAAGTAAGGCCAGTCATAAGATGGCAGGGATGACATGACAGACACACCAGGGAAACCCAAACAGATTGTTGGGGGAACTGGGAATGTTTGGATCATGTCCAGAAGATCTTCAACTCCTACCACCAGAGGAGCAACTTCTTCATCCTGATAAATGGACATGGAGTTTGAGTGGGTTTCCAAAGGCTCCATTGCAGAAGAAGCTACTTTGTGCTGTGGCTGAAGGTTTGTTTAGGCCTGTTATGGTTGCAACCCAAGAAGACGTTGGTGGACACCAACAGGGAGGCTTTTAGGTGGAAGAAGGAAACGTTTTAGTATTGTTTAACCTGTGTGACTTCAGATGTGATTTACAGGTATGCAGTAGTCATCGAGGCAAAAACTTGACTGTGGGAGAAGCAATAAAGAAGGACTTTTTGTCAGGCTCAAAGAGGTTCTTGCAAACCATGGGTGACTGTAAAGGAGTGGGGGTGTGGGTCAGCACCTCCAAATCCAGGGTCATTGCTCCAGCTGGAAAAGGTGAATTGCCCTCTTCAGTTAGGGGGTGAGTTGCTTCTCCAAGTGGAGGACTTCCAGGATGACAGGTGGGAGAATGAGGTTGATAAGGAGATGGGTGCAATGACGGCTGTAATGCAGAGAGCTGTAAAGAGAAATCTGAGCCTGAAGGCAAAGCTCTCAATTTACAATTCTATCTGTGTTTCCACCCTCAACTATGATCATGAGCTTTGGGTTGTGACTGAAAAAAGGAGTACAAGTGTCTGAAATGAGCTTTCTCCGTAGGGCATCTGAGCTAACCCCGAGATTCCAGATGCAAAGCTCAGATATCCGAGAGGTTGAGATGGTTTATGCATCTGGTCAGGATACATACAAGAGGAACTAGAGGAAGTTGCAAGGGGAAAAGGATATGGAAAATGGATGGAAGGATCAAGCGAATTTTCTTAAAAAATACTCCATATTTGTTGCGTTATGATGACATTTATGAGTAATTCATACTAAAAAAGCAATTATAATAGTTAAATGACTATTTAATTCTAATTCTGCTTCTCTATATTCAGTTAAATACAATTCTGTATCTTGCTTGCCACCACAATTGGCTTGAATTGAATCGAAAAGGCTGTGAAAAGATATAGCGATGGGAGTAGAGGAATAAGGAGAAGGTCAGGTGAGCAGTCGATACCTTAAGCTTCTGGAAGATATGATGGCTGCTATGTGTGTGCGTGTTGGACTATCTGCCATTTCACCGGCTCATTAGGACTGATTTACACAGTCAGGCGAGCAGGCAAGGAAGCCTCACTGCTATGGCTTTTGCCCTTCCTTCTTTGCTCCTTTCCACTCTCTCTCTCTCTCTTTTGCTTGGCTGCCACACTGAGACAATGGAGCCCTGGAGAATACTAGTACTGTGCTGAATTATTCAAATGAGACATAGCAGCGAGGCAAAAACCAGGGAGAGAGAGAGAGAGAGAGAGAGAGAGAGAGAGAGAGAGAGAGAGAGAGAGAGAGAGAGAGAGAGAGAGAGAGAGAGAGCGAGAGAGAGAGAGAGAGAGAGAGAGAGAGAGAGAGAGAGGGAAAGTGTGTATAGAAAGTATAGATCTTTTTTTTTTACTTGGCATGGTACTTTTTTGCCAGTGGTAAGATTTAAGAGATTACATTTTTACTTAAAAGTATTTTATTCCCAGTGAATAAAACGATTAAATTCAGTTAAAGGTAAAGATCATTATTTACTTGCCCTCATGTTGTTCCAAACATGCTGTTCCTATTTATATTTATATTTTAAAGAATATTATATTTTTTCCTGTGTCGAGCTTTCTCAAGACTTAGAATCAAATATGTTTTATGGTGATTTTGGACACTATGTACTGTTGTATGGGAAAGAGTTAAAATCCTTACTTTTCTGTTGTGCAGAAAAAAAAAATAGTGTGATCGGAATGACATAAAGAGATGAAGTGTCCAAAAATTACATGAATGAAATTACAGAATGCTACTTTTGGGGAACTATTTATCTTCCTTTTTATATATATGAGAGAAAAAACATAAAATAATATGAATAATTTACAATTAAAGTGCTTTAAATAAAATGTAATGATATTCAAAACACTTGTATTTTCATGTAATTTGATATCAACAATGTAATTTCAGCCTTGTCTTGGCTTTTTAAGGTTTATTTTTAGGTTGCATCTTTCTCTTTGTTTCTGGCTCTTTGTTTTTGCATATCCACGTACATGCTGTATAACAGTAAGAGTACTGTTTCTTCCACACAATCGCCTCTGTAGCACTGGTGTGATCTCGCCATCGAAGAGGGAGATGACAAGAGGCAACATGTGTGGCTTATGTGTGTTGGAGGATATGAAAGATGTGTGAGAAGAGTGTGTGTGTGTGTGTGTGTGTGTGTGTGTGTGTGTGTGTGTGTGTGTGTGTGTGTGTGTGTGTGTGTGTGTGTGTGTGTGTGTGTGTGTGTGTGTGTGTGTGTGTGTGTGTGTGTGTGAAAGAGAGGGGGGGAGCAAGGATGTGTGAGTTAAATTATCACATCACACAGTCAAGGACAGAATAGCAGGTAATTAAATATCAGCATCACAAATTAAAATGCAAAGGAAGGTCTTTCTACTTCAAAATTTCACATTTAATCTCACTGTGTTACTGCCACGTTTTTGTAATTATTTGTGAAAATTGTTTCCAAGGATATCCTACATCATTATTTTTAGTGTAGACAACTACTAATATACTGTACATAATAATTCCCATTGCCTGGTTAAGTCAGAGGAAAAAAATCAAAAGAAACCCATCTGATTACTGCATCAAATTTAATCAAGGATTTAAAAAAATAAGGAAATAAAGTGTCTAGCAGGTATTTAATAGTGGGACAAAAAGTGTTTAATGATTATCTGATATGGCATCCTCAACTTTGGATGAGCTGGCACATCGACCATAATGTATGCATCTCATATAACCATGTTTAAAACCATGGCTCCCTTAAAAAATAATCATACACTGAATATGATGTTTATATTGAATACTGTTTTATAATTATCTCCTGGGAGCCACTGTCCAAGTACGTGTACATTATCTTTTAGTGAATTTCTCTGACACCATACGTCATACTTTTGATGTGTTTTAATGTCCTTTAAAGAGCACATTCAGGGCTTTTTAGAGATTACATTTGTTTTGAGGTTTCCATTTCACCAGGACAACTTCTCCTTGGTCTTTAAACATGACTGAATAATAAAATTTAGCACTCTAATATTTTCAATTATCATTTAAACCTAACTAATTTTCAAATAGTTTTTTTTTTATAAATCAACACCTCAGGAAAATATTATGGGGTTTCTAATCAATATATGACTTTATGTTACAAAACAGAGGACACAATAACTTCAATCATGTTTATCAAGCATTTTGGGGATAGGGAAATAAATTACATATCAATATTCCTAAAAATGTTGCCAACTATACTCCCATTATTACGCAAATTTGAGACAGTGTATAGATACATTGAATGGGAAAACCCATGAATGGCCATTTTACCCACATATTGCAAAAAATGTAAATGGTATATCAATTAATTCCATTATATACAGCATTTCATAACATAGTTGAGAATCATCTTTAAACAAATTTTGGTTAAAATATAAATAAATCCTGAAACCTAAAAATTGTTTGGTGAATGAAACAATTGCCTATACATTAGGGCTGGGACAAAGCGTCGATGCCATCGACGCAAAAAATACGCAAAATATGCGCGTCGCTTCGTCAGACCCAAAACAAAGACGGCGGCGCCGGAGAGTAGTAGCAACCATACACACAGGAAAAAAGGGTGTCAAAATTATACCTTTAGGGGTACAACAGCTTGTCACTGGGGCAGTACCCTTAAAAGGACATCTTTGTACCTTTTTTACTCCTAAAAGGTGCATATTATTACCTTTGAGTACAAATGCGTACCTTCAGGTACTACAATGAACCTTTTTGTGGTAAAAATGGTAAAAAGTTGTCCTTTTAAAGGTACTGCCCCAGCAACAAGCTGTTGTACCCCTAAAGGTATAATTTTGACACCCTTTTTCTGTTTGTAGATATACATAATAAAGTATATTATGTAATTAATATAGAAGTATATTATTTATTATGTATATCTATGGTAGCAACACCAAGAAGAAAATGCAACATTGTAGCTAATTAAGTCCCTGTTTCGGAACAAAACAAACAATCTACAGGTGTGAAAACCAAGGATACGTTGTCCTTAAAGGGGGGGTGAAATGCTGTTTCATGCATACTGAGCTTTTTACACTGTTAAAGACTTGGATTCCCATCCTAAACATAGACAAAGTTTCAAAAACTAATGTTGGACGTTTGATGGAGTATTTCTGTGTTAAAAATACTCCTTCCGGTTTCTCACAAGTTTCGAAGAGTTTTTTTCGAGTATGGGTCTACTTGACGTTAATAGAACGGAAGGCCCTTGTATGGGCCGTACGGGCTCTTCTCCCGGAAGGGTGCGCACGCGTGTCACTAGAGAGAGAGAGAGAGGAAATGCACGCCGTAAACACTGCTCTCAACTGCAGATCCAGTCCTCCGTGAAGACTTATGTCGCGCGCCGCGCTCCACTTTATTCCTATGGGTGACGTCGAGCAACTTCAACACTTCAGCACAGCATTCCGGGAAGGCAGCGCTGCATTTGAACCGATTTGAACGCAGAAATTACGGGAAGCTTCAAAGCATCGCTTCAGTCACGTCTCAAAGTGGATTTCCACGGTCACTGCTGTCACAGGACTTCAACAAATCATACCAAAGAAGTGTGTTTTTGACGGAGCGGTCCCAGCGATAAAGGTCCGGTCCTGCTTTGGAAGCAGCCGGTGAGTAAATCTGCTTCAAATGTCTGTGCTGTCATCTCGTCGCGTGAGTTAACATCAGTAAACGACACGATCGCGTGTTTCGTCATTCAAATGCGCTAACGGTTACTCCATTGTTGTTCTGTATAACGTTACACTAGTCTGACTCTGACGTGCAAAACCGTTTTGCTTGCTACTTCTAAGGTCTAGTCGCATACAATAGTCCATAAACCGAATCATGTCCTCATAAACTGCGCGTAAAGACGCAGAAATGTTGACAGGCCCCTAAATACAGTACATACCACAGAGACGGACGTCCTGACGTTGCCGTTTCTCCTGTTCAATTTATTTCTGCCTCAGATTTGATTGTGGATCATTATCTGTATTAGCTGAGATAGCCATGGGTTTCTCCACGCTTGAGGACGTCATTCTTTAGCTCCGCCCACACGATACGCCTCCAGGCGCTCGGTTTTTTCCGGAAAGACTCGGTACAGCCCATATTTCTTTTATAAATATGATAAAACTAAAGACTTTTCGGAGATATGAAGGATGCAATACTACTCTATAGGTACTCAAGATTGACATGAGATTGACTGAAACTGAGTGTTTCACCCCCCTTAAACACTGAGTAAAATAGCTGATTTCTCTGGATTTAAACATTGTTGGAAACGTTTGAGATAATGTACACAGTTAACAAATATATAACATTGTTCTAATGGTTTTTGGATATTTTAGTCTAAAAATCTTATAGCCTTTAAATATTTGACACATTCAAACAACACATTTCAAAAGGTAAAGGTATAATCACAGGGAGCTAATATGATCACCCTGTAGTAGCTCATAAGCATACAGTAGCTGATTTCCTCCCTTCTTGTACTGTATGTCTCTCAAACATTGCTCTTTCCCTTCATCCCTCTTTGATTCCTCATTGTTCTAGCTCTCCCAGGCCCTTTTATTTATGGCATTATTTACCTAAATTATTGAGGGAGTGCATGAACAGCTTGTAGCTCTACTCAGCATCACCCTCCAGTCAAATTCTGGCATGCTGCCATCTCACAGGCTTTGGAGCACATTAAAATCTCCCTCATGAGCTGCGGCTGGCACAAGGGTACAGACTTAAACAGGCAGGCGTAGGATTGCCCAGCAATCAAATTCAAGAGACAAAATGGTGAAAACAAAAAGAACATCTTTAACCCTCTCATGGAAAAGAAAAAAAACTAGTGGCACTTTTCTCAAAGGATTTATAAGCCAATTTCCAATACCATCGTCTTACACTTCAATCTCAGGAGGAAAAAAAGTTGTGGAGGTAGAATATAGAGTCTCAATCTCTCGTAAGAGAACAGTTTTGTGGTGAAGAAAAGCCCCTTGAGTCCGCACCTGGAACTCAATAGATATTCATGAACTTGTTCGTATTTAGAGAGGGAAATAACTTAATACCGACAGTGTCGATGGAATAATAGACATTCCTGGCTGACTCGCAGCCCTTTGCAAAATGAGGATCATTTTTCTTGTCTGCTCGGGTGTTTCCAGCATGCTTGTCCGTGAGCTGAGAGAGTGGCGATGCTCACAGCATTTTCAATAAGAGAGAAGGAAGGTGCACGTCAAAGAGTGATGGAGCGGCATAGCTGTTAACTACAAAGGTGAACTCCTCAAAGCTGATCAGCATAGCAAAGCATCCCCAACTCAAAGCATTCAAAATCTACAATACAATAATAAGATACATTTTTTACACAATCACTATTAAATGAGAAAATTTAGAAAATCCTAAATAAATGCAATGTTGTGGCATTCAGAATTTAGAACCAAAGAGACAAATGTTTCTTGCAGGATGTCTACACTATCCAACAACTAACACATAGTAAAGAACCATCAAAATAAATTAAATTACAAACTTTAAATTATTCCCATATAACTGTCCAGTAAAAAATGATATTCCATTACAATTCAAACATGTCTGTTGACGGGGGACAATCATATGTAAAAAAGATGGATGCATCAGGGTTGGAGACATTAAATACATGTAACTTAGCTAGTCATTTAAAATGCAAAACTTTTGTAACTGTAGTTCATTACAATTACATTTTAAATAGCTTGTAATTAAATTACAGTTACATCTGAAAAAGTATTTTAGATTGCCAAAAAGGCGCACTAATTTTTATTTTATTTCATTTAAACATTAATTGAAACTGTAACAGGCAATTGATGTAAACAGCACTTGGTGATTCTCAGACTCTGACTCTGGAAAAGCATCCAGTTCAGCTCATAAGTTTCATACCCAAAATTTAAAAAAAGTTTAACAAAATAAGAGGGATTTGGGATCATAAAAATTGCATGTTACTTTAATTTTTATCTAACAATTCTGACGTTATAACTCACAATAGTAAGTTTAAATCTTCCAATTCTGAGAGAAAAAAATAGTCAGAATTGTAAGATAAAAAGTCGCAATTACCTTTTCTATTTTTATATCTAGCGGCGGAAACAAGCTTCCATGAAACGCAATGCATTAAGAACCTTTGACGATGTGTAAATTGTTGTAATTTTCTAAAATGTCTTTTTTTTTTTTTTCATTTAACATTCCCTTCAGACACTAATAACATGTTTCCCAGAAATCAAATTTAGTACAATTTACCCTACTAATCCAATTCAAAAAGTTTACACACCCCAGATCTTAAATCAAACTATTATGGATTCACTTTTAGGACGTATGCCGCACACTTGGGGACAACCATGATATGGTGGGGGGTCCTTGATACTATACACTCATTGGCCACTCATAAACATAAAATTAAAAAAAAAAAAATTCCAATAAGATCCTAGATTAATTTAACTTGCCTAGATAAACCATTTTTGTTTTAGGTACAAAAAATCTGATTAATCAGTGAGTAGTAAACAAGTTATTTATATTTCAGTAGTGTATGCTAGACTGTAATGGTATGCATTCATCCCTCTTTTTGCAATCCTCTGTTCTGTCATGTCTTGCATCTACGGTCTCAGCATGAATAAAACATTTCTTTCGGCTGTGGAGTGGACTGCATTTTCTCTCATTATACCCCAACCACCCCCCACCCCATTTCTCCCTGCTTTTGTTTCTATGCCCCTTACATCCGTATCTCTTCCCTCTACTGTCATCTTTTTTTTTTCTGCTCAACTGGTTCACCTGCTTCTCTCTCTCAACATTGTCTGAGAAATTACATTCTAAACACCCTCCAAGGGTGTCCTTAACTGCTTCTCAATAGAATATGTACTGGTTGTCCCTCTCTTCTTAGTATGACTCCCAAAGTCACTTGAAAAACGTATTCCACCACATTGTCTTGTTTTAAATATTTCTATGTGAAAGGTAAAATAAATGTGTAAAGGATGCATAATGGAATTCTACTTCCACTAATTATTTGTAAACATTTTTTTATTATTGTTAATTATTCCATTTGGTAATTATTTGGAATAATTTCTTCAGAACCCTAAAGGGAATTGTCTTTTAGGATTCCAACATTAAAGGGTAAGTTCACCCAAAAATGAAATTTATTTCATTAATGACAATTAATGACCCCAATGTCGTTCCACACCCGTAAGACCTCCTCGAAACACAGTTTGAGATATTTTAGATTTAGTCCGAGAGCTTTCTGTCCTTTGAATGTAAGTGTATGCACACTTTGCTGTCCACGTCCAGAAGGTAATGAAAACATCATCAAAGTAGTCCATATGTGACATCAGTTGGTTAGTTAGACTCTTTTAAAACGTTGACAATACATTTTGGCCCAAAAATAACAAAAAATACGACTTTATTCAGCATTGTCTTCTCTTCCGCGTTTGTTTTCAAACCTCAAATTAAGAATCAAACGGTCGCAAATCAGCAGATTGATTTGTGATTCATATCGCCAATGTCATGTGATTTCAGCAGTTTGCCAGTTTGACACGCAATCCGAATTTTGAATCATGACCGTTTGAATCTTTATTTGAGGAACACGGAAGAGAAGACAATGCTGAATAAAGTCATATTTTTTGTTATTTTTGGACCAAAATGTATTGTCGATGCTTCTAAAGAGTCTAACTAACCAACTGATGTCACATATGGACTCCTTTGATGATGTTTTCATTACCTTCTGGACGTGGACCGCAAGTGGGCATTCACTTACATTCAAAGGACAGAAAGCCCTCGGACTAAATCTAAAATATCTTAAACTGTGTTCTGAGGATGAACGGAGGTCTTATGGGTGTGGAACGACATTGGGGTGAGTCATTAATGAAAGAAATTTAATTTTTGGGTGAACTTACCCTTTAAGCTAAAACGAATTGCTCAAACCGTTAAAATAGATCAATCTAATATTTTGGAACATGTAATTCCCAATAGAGTTTTAAAAAAGGGTTCTAATTATGGCCCTGTATGATATAAATAAAAAATCCTATTTATTTAACTATACTTTAATTAAACTATATTTCTATCATGACAATTCTCGGAAGAGTTTAGCATGGTAATTGATATGACAATGCCAATGTACAGTATTTGGTCTTGGCGGAATAGATTTGCTGTGCTGTGTCTGCTGCTGATGTTGCTGCTGCTGCAGAGCAAATACAGACACTTGCTATTGCCAATATACACAGACACGCTGCTGTACTGGACAAGTGGCACATATGAAATTACTCATAGCAGATCTATCCAAGTAGAGCTGTGAAAAGGTGGAGGGTTTCAGAGGAGCTTGTGCTGCAAGCAAGACAAACTGCTAAAGCAAACACTGACCAAATATTTAAATTATGAGAAGCAGGTAGGGGTGTCGAAATGAATCGTTTCTATGATGCAATGGCAGAGGGAAGCAAGACGTAAGTGTGAGTAATTAAAAATGATCCAACTACTTTAAAAGTCGACATCTGGGCACATGTTGGCTTTTATCAACAAACTGGTAAGCACGACCTGGGGAAGACACACATATTGTGTAGCCTAAATCATGTCACGCACAAATAAAATATGCATGGGGTACTGCCACTAACTTGAGAAACCACATTAGCTGTTTTCACCTTAAGCTGTTAATGCCTGTCTTTGCCAAAGTGGACCCAGCTTAACCAAAATAGATCAAATTATAATATGTAAGCGTTCTTAAAGGGCCTGTTTACACCTGGTCACTTCATGCATTGCTACAGATCTGGGGCTGTTTTCACAAAACATTTGATCTTACCACGAGTTATGAGTTTTCTCTTAAAACCTATTCCCAAAGCTGTTGAGAGCAACTTTTACTAAGGAATAGAGAGAAGACTTAAGCTAAGAGTAAGGGCGGGGTTGACCTCGTTGCTAGAGATGATGTCATCACGCTTGCTAACTATGACCACAGTGATTGGCTGATAGGGGAGGGGTCTCTGTCCATGATTAAATTATAGAAATATTTAGTTGAACAAGGTTTCATGTTGCTATATTCAAATAAAATGTTTAAAATAAGAATGTTGCCATAGTCAAATAAAGATTTTAAAATAAAAATGTTGTCTTATTTGGATGCAACATGGGAGCCGTAATAAAAACGGACACGCCACGCAGCCGAGACGCTCACGCACGCTTGCAGTGTGTCCCCGGCCTTACAGCAACAATTAAGGAGTCCTAAAATTAGGACAGACACGCACATTATTTTTAAGAGTTTCTCCTAAATTGGCAAGTTAGGAGCTACTTTTAGCCTTAAGATGATTTGTGAATACGGCCTCAGAAAGGTGTTTGATTCATCACAACGATTGCATTTACACTTGGTCACATAAATGTATCTCTGCAAACCGATATAAATTCAATCTCCAATTCCCACGCTATATGCAGATTTAAATCAACAGTATTTGCCACGAAAAACAACAGATATGAGCTGCATTTTATTAAGGGGTGGGGGGCACTCAGTTTCAGTCAATCTCATGTCAATCTTGAGTAACTATAGAGTAGTATTGCATCCTTCATATCTTCTTCAAAGTCTTTAGTTTTATTATATTTATAAAAGAAAATACACTGTACCGAGTCTTTCCGGGAAAAACACAAGCGGCAGGAGACGTTAACGCTCTCAGAAAAGTTGCTCTCAGCAGTGCATACTCCAGTTAAGAACATTAGGTTCCCTTCAGCAAAGGGGACTGACCTGAAGGAATTTGCTCTGGAGTTCAGGAGGGTGGCAAAGGGGCTGGGATGCAATAATGGGGCTCTCAAAGACCTTTTAAATTAAGCCCTTAATGAGCCCTTTGACTTGTGCATAATGAGAAGGCTAGAGGACTACATTTGAGGCTTCCTCTGTGACAAGTCCGGTGGTCCCGAGTCCGGTGGTCCTGAGATGGAGGAGGAGAAGAAAGGCTTACTCCTTGACAAGTCCGGTGGTCAGGAGATGGAGGAGGATATAAAAAAGGCTTACTTCTTGACAAGTCCGGTGGTCCTGAGACGAAGGAGGAGAAGAAAGTCTTACTCCTTGACAAGTCCGGTGGTCCTAAGATGGAGGAGGTGAAGAAAGGCATACTCCTTGACAAGTCTGGTGGTCCTGAGATGGAGGAGGAGAAGAAAGGCTTACTTCTTGACAAGTCCGGTGGTCCTGAGACGGAGGAGGAGAAGAAAGTCTTACTCCTTGACAAGTCCGGTGGTCCTGAGATGGAGGAGTAGAAGAAAGGCTTACTCCTTGACAAGTCCGGTGGTCCTGAGATGGAGGAGGAGAAGAAAGGCTTACTTCTTGACAAGTCCAGTGGTCCTGAGATGGAGGAGGAGAAGAAAGGCTTACTCCTTGACAAGTACGGTGGTCCTGAGTTTGGTGGCCTATGTAGGAATTGTGGGTGCAGACACAAATTAATCTTCCAAATAATTCGTTCTAACATAATTCCAAACAAAAAAACTCAGTCTAGGCCAACGAACAAACAATCAGTTTATGGCCTCGCGAGATTGAGGCACATCAGGATTAACAGGTAGAGGCTGTTTGATCTCCTTAGGACAGAGGAAGAGCCTAAACAGATCATCTTCCCATCAACCTTTGTATGAACTCTACAAAAGCGTAAACAGTCAACCCCTTATTGGTCAGAATCCATCTAATAGGATGGGCAACAAATTTTAATCTCAGAACACAAACAAAGAAATCAGTTCTAGTTCAGTCATTTAAAGCAGTTCAAGAAATTCGGTTGAAATGGAGTCCAGAAAGCAGCTGGAGAACTCCAAGGATAGACGATCAGATGATTGTGGCAGACCTAGATTTGAGAAAATTGGTTAAATTAAAAAAATGTGTTATAAATAGGCTAAAATAGTGTTTAACTATAGTATGATTATTCTTATACACTACAGAGTTGATAGTTACGGCCCATTCAGATGAACGCTTACCGAATCATTTGCTCTGTCGTAAAATAGACTCTTGCAAAAATGTATTAATTAATTAATTAATTAATTAATTAATTAATTAGAGCAAAATGGACCTGTTTCCCTTGAGTTATCCTTGACACAATCAGCTTTTGCTCTAGCCCCTGAAGTCTTAGGGTGCTTTCATACTTGAGGATTTGTTTCGGAACCTAGTGCGTTTTCTCTCTTGGTTCGGTTCGTTTAGGAATATTGATCATGGCAATCATGTTCGGATCCACACTAAACTCAATGAGGCGGTCTCGGCCCGATTACAATCGAATTCTGGGGCAGATCAATAAAGGTGTGAAATCAATCTGACCCAACGGATCAATGAACCAAGTGGTATTATAATTTATAATGGGAAATTTGCTATATAAATAGCAGTAGGCTAGTGTCTGATTCTGTGAGTGAGCACATTAATTATCACAGTTGAAAACCAAAAGAGCACCTATTCATCTTCAAATGTTGTGTAATTGCACTTCTTTGTGGGAGATTGCTGTTACGACGAAGCCTTGATTCCTACTCTAGCTATATTATAACATCCATAGTGTTTGCATGTGTCTTTAAACAGTTAACCTCTCCGTTGGGAGATCCAGAGAAAGCGTTTGAATTTGCTGCAGTATTAACAGTGAGAAAGACGGCTACATTCGTATTGTGTTTGCGTGTCTCAACAGTTACAAATAAAGCCGCAATAGGCTCATGGAGTGAACTTGTCAATCCTCTTGATGGATGACGCAGAGAAAACTCTTACCAATAAAAAGACAATCGTACTCTCATGTGACTTACATAAACACATTTTGGTATGCTTGAAAAGGCTCCTGTGAAAGCAAACCGAACCAAGAAGAAAATGACAAATTAAGTCCCTGTTTCAGAATAAAACAAATGATCTACAGGTGTGAAAAATGCCCTCAATATTTTATTTTATAACCTGATCCTTGTCTGTCCCAGAGTCAGCACCAACCATCTAGTCCAGGGGTTCTCAAGGCTGGCCTACGAGGTTGAATTAACTCCAACTTTGATCAAATTTAACTGCCAGGAGCTTTCTAGTAGCTTTCCTTGATTAGCTTGTTCAGGTATGATTAGAGGTGGAGCTAAACTCTGCATGAAAATGGACCTCAAGGGCCAGCGTTGAGAACCCCTTGTCATGGGTTCACCAGGCTCTTTCACCACCACCACTCAATGATCCCAGTCACCCAAGTTCTAATCACAGACACTTGTCACTCGATTACTGACCTCATCAGCCACCACATATAATCACACACTTCCGATCACTCGAAAGGTGCGTTCCATTTGACAGAGTCCCTACGCAGTGTTTACTGATCCCTACTCCCTGAGCACGGTATTTTAGTTCAAGTGGACTTCGCTGAAATAATCGCTCATTTGAAATGCCCTGCATTGTCATCAAAGAAAGGCTATGCTTTCTTTGATGCTATGCTATGCTATGGGGTTGTGCAGATTTAGCATGGTCCTACCACTTTCGTACATTTAATTTGTACAGAGAATCTGGTCACTATCCATTGACAAGCATGTTTAATTGACTATCAGATTTGAAGCTGTACCTCTCATTCAATATGAAAATACATTTTTATTAGGTTAACTATTTATTAATGTGTTCTTAATCAATGGTCGTAATAATTGTAGCTTTCTCATCTTGTGCACTTTCTTTCCAATGCGCAGCAGCATAGAAAACATTCCTGAGGTAAAATAATAAGGTAAAATTATAGTTAAGGGCTACATATTCATACAAAAGAATATGCAAATATAACTTATTGGCACATCATTCATATATACTCTAGTTTGTATAATAATAACTATGAATATTCAAATGCAAACGCAAACTCCTCCATTGCAGAGCCTTTTAAAAACTCTTCCAACGGCTCTGCTCCATTGGTAGTTCTGACTGGTGATGAGATGCGTAATGACAGCTGACAGTTGATTTTCACCTGTGAAGTGATGTATCGATGCTGCCTTATTCCCTACGCTGTTTTCCCTTCAAACTGAACATATTAGCTCCCTTCGGATTGGAATCTCACTTAAGATGGAGGAATACCCTGTGAAGTCAACTTTCGCAGTCCACTTACGTTCAGATGGAACATACCTAAAGTCTGGCCTTCAACTAGGGTATGGACCGTTACCTGTGATCATCAACTGAACTCCTGTGATTCTTCTACACATTCAAGGTAATTAAAGTAACAGTTTATTAATATGTAAAAGTATGTTATTTGGGGTCAAATGCGCCCCTGCTGTTGGGACGAAAGACACAATAATTAACATGATAATAAACAGCTCGCTTACTTTTCCATTTGTTGACATGACATGGTTATATTCAGATGGTAAATATATTAATATGGGTGTCCATCTTAGAGATAATACTCAGATTTATAATGTAAGGAATTGATTCCGATCAAATAACTCAAAGGGGTATTGAATTACAGTGAAAGGAACCGTGATACATATTAAATGATTAAAAATTAATATTTAACACTTTATCAATTATTCGTCCAGCAATACGTTGAAATTAGAGTACATTATCAATCTTGAATCAGGATATTACCCGTTACAACGGCAATAATATCAATTTTATGTTCACTGTTTGTGAGCTTAGGTAACGCAATTGATCTGTTTGAGGGAGTAACTTGTATAGATGAAAAAGGTAAACAAAAGTTTATTGAACTATTCTAAACATACACAAACTAACAAAAACACACATTCATACAGTTACTGGGAAAGGGATGTTTGAACGATCAAAGCAGAAGTCACCGCAAAACCAGGGCAGTTAGTAAAGCGCGAAGCAAAACAAAAAGCAAAGATATCTTGTTGCCCAGGAGTTTTAAACAGGCCCTAAGGTCCCTCCTTGGGTGCGTCTCCGCCCAATGAGATATTGTTGTGGGCGGGTGTCCTACACTCTAAAAAATGCTGGGTTAAAAACAACCCAAGTTGGGTTGAAAATGCACCGACCCAACAATTGGGTTGTTTTAACCCAATGGTTGAGTTGTTCTTACCCAGCAATTGGGTTGTCTTAAGCAACATTTAACCCAACCACTGGGTTAAAACAACTCAACCACTGGGTTAAAACAACTCAACCATTGGGTTAAAACAACTCAATTGTTGGGTCGGTGCATTTTCAACCCAACTTGGGTTGTTTTTAACCCAGCATTTTTTAGAGTGTACCCACTTCTCCTGTTCATGCATATCATTACTGTAATATCCGATTAAACACTTTTAAGAAACCAACTTTCCTATTGTGATAACAGTACATTTTACACAAATTTTACTTGCATCAAAATTATGAGCATCATTTATCCATCACATAGACATCAAACAGCTTGCTATTCCCAAGGTGAGAGTAGAACTTCGTGAGCTTCTGCCCGCTGTTACACTTGTAGATATTCTGTTGGAATTTTCCCACACGTAAATTCTGACCAATCGAAAAGCAGTTTAGGAAATACGCCATGGCCAATGAGTGATGTGGATGTTATCATGTGTCTGCATTTTGGTTCATTTCAGCTGGTTCGGATCAAAGCAATCAGTGTGGTGTGAAAAGGAACCAAAAAAAAGCTGAAAAAAGCAACAATGTATAATTGTTTGCAATTGGTTCGGACCAAATGAACCGAACTAGAGATGTGAAAGCACCCTTAAATAAACACAGATGACTAACTAAACTAGTGCTGCATCAAACGATTATGTTGATAATTGATTAATCTTACGATTATTAGAACAATTAATAGACTAATTATCAATTATTGTCGTTGACGACTAATCAGTAAGTTTTGAACAATTATTCAATTAAAACATTGAGGTATAGATATTCTAAGTATAATATAAAAAAGAAAATCACTTTATCTTTTTGAAATGGTTGTTTTAATGAACTTTGAGCCAACTAAACACGTCATTCTCCAAGTTCTCAGATTTCTGTCGAACTTAAATCACATACAAATGCTTTCTAAGCATTGTTTAAATATTCTATTCTCTTCCAGCTAAAAAAAAAAAAATACAAATCAGCTACAATTCCTCTGATGAAAATCAATCAATAATAGGTGCTGCTTTTCTTAGAACTGAAACAGAAAAACTGTAAGGGGGAATGTAGATGGGAGGGAAGGAGGCGGGAACCGGCGAACGTTTAACAACTTTTAATTGAAACAATAAACAAAACGAAAGTAACGCGGGCAGCCCCTCATGGACGACTGCCCGCTCACACATAATAAAACGCGGACAGCCTCTCACAGACGACTGCCCGCACACACACAACAAAACATAACAAAACTCACCATAAAGTCCAGTCCTGGTCCTCTCTCGTCTTCCACTGTCTTCGCTCCTCCTTTTATACTCCCGTCACTCCGCCGTGAGACGAGACCGGTGTGGCGCACAGCTGCCGCTCATTATCACTTGCCACCAGTGTTGGGAACGTTAGTTTAAAAAAGTAATTAGTTATAGTTACTCACTACTTGTTCCAAAAAGTAACTGAGTTAGTAACTGAATTACTCTATAATAAAAGTAACTCGTTACCAGGGAAAGTAACTATTTGTGTTACTGAAAAAAAAAAAGTTGCTATAAGTCATAGAATTTTGATTTTTTTTAACCAGTTTTCACTAGTCAGATGAAATGAGTTACAGGCAAGTGTTAAATGAATGAAATGAACACTAAATAGAATAAATTATTATTATAAAACATTGTACACTAATTTACACTATTTTAATGTTGCTGTGGGACTATGTGAGAGACACCTATCAAATTCAATACATTATTGTAAATATTAGTAATAGGCCTATAGTGGAACAATAAAACAAAATAGATTGTTTAGAATAGAATAGAATAGAATAGAATAGAATAGAATAGAATAGAATAGAATAGAATAGAATAGAATAGAATTTATTGTCCCATTGCTGGGAAATTTGTCTTAGACATCATGGCATGGCCAGTGTATATAACAATACATACATACATACATACATACATACATACATACATACATACATACAAACATACATAAAAAAACTAAATTTTAATATAAAATAACAGCATTATATATCAGACATAAGATTCTCTATTTAAGATTTTGACCGCAGTTGGCACAAAATAATTTTTGTAACGATTTGACTTACACTTCAAGACCCTAAATCGTCTCCCTGATGGTAACAAATTAAAATACATATGCAAAATATGTGTGTCATCAGCAACATTTTTTTTTAGCTTGTTTAAAAATAGATGCCTCGTACAACTCTTGTATAATTTGTTTCTCCTTTAACCCTATAATTTTTTGAGCAGTGTGTACTAGTCGTGCTAATTTTGTTTTTAATTGAACAGTCAGGTTCCCATACCAAGCAGTGATTCCATACCTAATTAAACTCTCAAATACAGATTGATAAAACAAAACCAAGATCTTCTGATTTAATCCAAACACGTTTAACCTTCGCAGGAAGTATAACCTTTGCTGTAATCTAGAGCATAGACTGTTAATGTGAGGAGCCCAGCATAATAAGTTGTCTACATAGACACCTAAATATTTGATTGAAGAAACCTGTTCAATAATATTGCCATGTATTATAACAGGACTGTGATCCCCCACAGATCTAGGATCAAAAATCATTTCGACAGTCTTTTTTTCATTTAAAAGCAAATTATTAGAGTCACACCAGGCAACAAACCTGTCAACATCAGCAAGGTACTGCAAAGGAACTGTAATATTTATTGCACAGAACCCAACTGGCCATCAAATAAATCTAAAAATAAATGATGCTCCTTAAAAGTCTACCAAAAATAGAAAATAATAATAATAAAAAATATATTAGCCTAATTGACATAGCCTAGACTCTTTGTAGTGGACATTAACATTCTAAAACTATCACACAACTGGTAGACATACTGTAGCCTGCTTGAAGTATTTTTTTCCTTACAAAAGTAAACAGTTTAACAAGAAGTGTCTCAAGTCTTATTTGTATGGCGGGCTTACCCACTCTCTCGCGGGTATATTTTCACAATGATTGCCCGGATAATCTGACTCAACTGCCAACAACGGCAGCATGTCCTCAACTATATATCTAGATCTTTTGTTAAATTCTGTCTGGGTGATAAGAGTTTGCGGTGGAGAGAAACCTAGCTTTGGTGTCTTTAATGTCGTGGCTTTGTCTCCTTCTTTGGTAGCGGAGCTCACGTTATCTTTGCATTCACCGTCGTGGAAAGAGTCTTCCTGGGCATAAGTTGCACGTTACATAAACATTCTTACCTTTCAACTCAGTGAGGCAAAAGTAGCGCTTATACTTCCAGTTTGCGAAAGCTATCTTTGAAGTCATTGGATATGATATCGCTCTGACTCCTGGTCGCTGGTCGGATGCGCACGTGCGTGTGTGTCACATACACACACACACAGCTGGAGGTCCGCTGACAGAGCGCCTGTTCGGATGAAAATCACTTCAGTGAGCTCAATTATAGTAACGCCACATTTTATTCTCGGTAACGGCGTTGTAACGGGGGAAACAGTCATTTGTTTGATTACTCGATACTGAAAAAATGAATGCCGTTAGTAACGCAGTTTATCTATAACGCCTTTATTCCTTATTCCCTTCACTGCTCGCCACATGGGACATTTACTTCAGGACACAAAGAATGGTAAAATATTAAAGGGTTACTTCAGCGATTAGCATATGGCTTTGTATCAGTAGAATCCCTGGAGAATATTCAAATTATAGTACTTCCCCCCCCTCATATCCCCCTGAGACAAAAGATTTATGCATTTTATTTCTGGAAAAATTCCTCCCATGACGCAAATATCGTCAGTTTGCGCCATTGGAGGAATTGTTGGCCAGAGGCTAAAGACTACAGCCAGCAGAGGGAGACAATTCCGCATGTTTTCAACTCGTGCATGGGGGATGGGAGATCACACTCACAGCACTCAGCTCAGCTGCAGCCTCATGTTTAAATGGTGCGGCCAGCAGAGCAAAGTAAGTCTTTCAACTTCTCAAACTAATTCCTATGAAAGTTAAGCTTTCAAAGGCATGAACTGAAAACGCAGCAGACTGACCATGCGCTGTGAATCTATGCTGCGAGTGCCTTCGCGTTTACCTCAGCTCTCATCACGAGCTCATCCATGACTGTCAATACAGTCCCTGACAAAAGTCTTGTCGCTTGTGTACAAATTGACCTAAAGTGCCGCTGAAATATATTTCTAATCAAGATATTTTTACAAGAAATGGCTCATTTTAATCCCACCAGCTTTTGTGATAATGTTTCAGTGAAAAACTAAACTTTCAAAAAGTATTCTAATATTCACAGCTTGGTAAAGCCCATTTCACGAGTCAATTTTTGCAAAGACAAGTGTTGTCACCTTGTCATATGAGCTTCACCTGTGACTAATATTGGATCAGTTGGGTCTCAAGTGTGTATAAAAAGAACCCCAGTGCGCTAGACCTTCACATCAACTGCAACTAGACCTCTGCAAACATGCCTAAGATTCACCCTGAGACTAAAGTTTTGATTATCAAGAGGCTGAAGACCAGATCCACTGCTGATGTGGCAGACACCTTCAATGTGTCTCAGCGTCAAGTACAGAGGATAAAAAAAAGATTTGAAGAGACTGGAGACGTTTTTGACAAGCCCAGGTCAGGCAGACCCCACAAGACAACTGCTCGAGAGGACCGTTTGTTGGCTCGAAAATCCAAGGCCAGCCCATTTTCCACTGCAGCAGAGCTCCACGAGACCTGGTCACCTGAAGTCCCTGTGTCAACCAGAAAAGTTTGTCGGATTCTGTCTCGAAATGGCCTCCATGGTTGAATCAGTGCCCAGAAGCCAACACTAAACAAAAGACAATTGAAAAACCGTGTGGCATTTGCCAAGGCCCACAGCCTGCTAAAAGGATGGACGCAGGAAAAGTGGCAGAAGGTGGATTTTTCAGATGAATCTTCAGTTGAATTACACCACAGTCGCCACAAATATTGCAGGAGACCTACTGGAGCCAGAATGGATCCGAGATTCACCCAGAAAACAGTGAAGTTTGGTGGCGGAAAAATCATGGTCTGGGGTTACATCCAGTATGGGGGTGTGCGAGATCTGCAGGATGGAAGGGAACATCAATAGTCTAAAATACCAAGAAATCTTAGCTACCTCTTATATTCCCAACCATAAAAGAGGCCAAATTCTGCAGCAGGACGGTGCTCCATCGCATTCTTCCATCTCCACATCAAAGTTCCTCAGGCGAAGAAGATCAAGATGCTCCAGGATTGGCCAGCCCAGTCACCAGACATGAACATCATTGAGCATATGTGGGGTAGGATGAAAGAGGACGCATGGAAGACGAAACCAAAGAATATTGATGAACTCTGGGAGGCATGCAAGACTGCTTTCTTAGCTATTCCTGATGATTTCATCAATAAATTGTATGAATCCTTGCCAAACCGCATGGATGCAGTCCTTCAAGCTCATGGAAGTCATACAAGATATTAAATTTGGATCTCACAGCACCACAACTTTATTTGCTGACATATTTTTGTATTTGCAGTAAATTTGTTCAATTTCTGTATAGGGGACAAAACTTTTGTCTTGCCAAAATTTGACCTTTCTGTCTTGATTAAATGATAAATATTTCTTCTGTGAAAATTATTTATTTCAGTGCATTAAACATCATTTGGGAGGGTTTTAGCTTTTCATATGAGCTATTTCTAACACCAATTGATTAATTAAAAGTCAGGTTAATATCAGGTATTTCTACAAAATAGATAAGCGACAAGACTTTTGTCAGGGACTGTATATCTGACTGCAGTATTTTGGGCTGTGAGACTCCCTCAGCGGCTAAATCACATATTGAACACACACGTTCAGTTTTTAATTGTAGTGTCTGTTCTCTGACTGAATTGACTTTCATGAAGATGATCGCGGTCGTGGTGAGAAAGTGATCAGTGATTCAGTAATCCAGTAGCGGTGGCTTTGGGAGTGGCCTCGTAGGGCAGCGAAGCATTCTGGGAATTGTTGTCTTTCATCCCCATGAGAAAAAAAGCACTAAATAAAAAAAAAAAAATCACATTTCTACTACATTAATGACACAATTTAAATACAGATTCATCTTCCCAGCGCTGAAGTACTCCTTTAATCTGCAAACAATTATTACAAGTATAAAAATTACAATCTTTTTTACATGACAACTGAGTTGACAGATTCTCATTCAACTTTTAATTAACAGTATGAAACAGTAACTGACTTGAACGATCCTATCTCCTTTTGTAAGTCTTAATGCATATGGAACAAAATGCAGGCAAGTGATAAGACTATAATACCTAATAGTTTTACAATAAGGACTCCTAAACTCGATCAAGCTTTATTCTATCCAAAATAAATCACATTACTGTAATTATACTTTAATCATTATTATTAATATGAATATTATTAATATTATTAGTAGTATTGCCTTCTCTAATAAAGAGATTTTCCACTAATTGTATAGCTTCAGCTGAAGAACTCTCTCACCAGGCTATTCTCACAAAAATGCGTATAAATAGTACGAGTGTGCAATGTCGTGGAATGTATATGCCAAAACTCATTTTGGCGTGTCTATGGCAAGCTGTTTTTCGCGTGCATATGACACGCATTTTATGCCGTATTATACATACATATATATATATATTTGGAGTTGTGTGAAAGCTCTCTAAGTAGTCTGAAATTCAAAATTTTGGATCTTATCAATCAGATCGAAAGTAACTAGTAACTAAGTACTTGAGTAGTTTTTTCATCTAATACTTTTTTACTCTTACTAAAGTAGCTATTACGATTGTTACTTTTACTTTTACTTGAGTAAATATTTCCGTAAGTACTTGTACTTTTACTTGAGTAAAGATTTTGGCTACTCTACCCACCTCTGAATATAATTTATTGTTACTGTTGTAAATCTATTTCAAGAATCTTTACTTTTTTAAATAATTTTGTTTCTATATTTTTAAAACTCAATATTTTAATGACTATATTTATCTAAATAAACAGGAAATAGTACAAACTTTGCTAAATTGATTGTTTTGAACAAGTACTCTATTAACTTAGACATTATTAAAAACATATTACTGTAAGTAAAGTATTTGTATCAATGCTGTGTGCCTCATACATTTATAAGATTTTTAAACAAAATGAACTACTTTTACATTTTATTTTCACACAAAATCTGTTGCTCCATCACTGTTCAATACAAACATATTTTTCTGCAACTATACATTTTTGGGAATAGTGGAACGCAAATTGTTTCTTAAGGCGTGCCTGCCTTTAGCCTCATTATACCCTACTTACCTGTGCTTATCTCCCATGTCTACCTGCTGAGGTGTGTGCTTCAACCATCCTCTGGCATTCACTCCTTCTGTCTGAAAGAGAGACATTTCATCATTATCTGTATTCCGTCCGCAAATTCAATAACTACTCACCTGTTTACCTTTGCTTTAGCTTGTGTGTTCGATAAAGCTTGTGTGGATTCACTTATCTCCCTTTCAAGTGCGTTTATCACAAAACCCTTGGCCTAGTCCATCATTTTGGAGGCAGTGCTCCATTCTCCCTGGTTTACAACGTGTTCTAACTTTACACCGTCTACCCTGCTTTAGTGTAGCTCAAACTGACTCAGAAGATGAAATTTAATTTAGATAAAATTTTAGGACTTCTAATAACTTTCTTTTGAGGCAAAAAGGTCTGTGTAATAAATTGTAAGTCTCATTTTGTAAGTCAAATTTTGCCTCAAACCTCCGTTTCTGACTCTAATCTTTGTGCCAAAGCAAACTTCAACCTGTCTATGTGACTTGTATGCATCAATCAATTTACCACCCATGATTGGCTTCCCAAGATATTACTGTCAATACAACCAGACCAGCAAATGCATTAACCCTGTAGGCCGCAGAGGTTTTTTCCTAAAACGTTCGATTTTGACATCTTAATTCCAAAGAGCTATATCTTAAAAGTGATAAAAGATAGAGACCTTTTGTAAATTAGAGAAATATTAAAGATGACCCAAAGTTTATGTAGTGATTACGTTCCTATCTAATTTGCATATTATGACGTCATATGGTGGTGGCCATCTTGGATTATAGAATTTTCATGAAAAGTCACGTTAAATTGATAAAATGCAGCACTTCTTTCCCCCCAAAATGTCCCTCACCTTATGTATGCTATATTGCACAATACTGAATGTTCAGGTAAATAGTAGATGGTAAACAAACTGTGTAAATCATTGCTTATAAATGGTATAAACAAACCGAATGCATGTAGTGGTTTACCTTTTGCCGTAGAGATTTTCCATTTACTACATTAAGTAGGCACTCTGATTCCATGTATGGGGCACATATTATATATTATGCATAATAGCCCTTCTGCCCCGTGTCACACTGCCTCTGCTCCCGCTACGAGCAGTGCGGCCAGATCTGCCTTGCGTGGGCGCCGAGTGTGCACAGCTTGGACTACTGTCATTGTCATTGCGACTCCCCACCCTGCCTCCACCCTTAGTGTACTTTGAATACTTTGACCTCGTCTAACAAACCCAGTGGCCTTAGACAAATTCTTCACCATAATACAGTCACAATATTGACAATATTGCTCTGATAGAATGGCTCACTTGAACACTAGCTCCGCTTTTATTCACACTGATTCAATGCGCTCTTGCTCAAAGATTTTCTATAGAAGCATGACTTTTTTTGAGTTGGGATGAAGCATGACATGTCTACCAGCTAGTGGAGGGGAGGTCGAACAAAATTTGACACCCTATTTGACAAAATTTCCCGTTTTATTCAGTGCCGCATCTCGACCGTGTGACCTACACTGTAAAAAAAATTATTTAGAAAAAAAGTTACCTGGTTGCCTTAATTTTGAGTTAATTGAAATTGAGTTAATACAGTTAATTTTTTTTGAGATTCGACAACCTTTATTAAAATATTTTTAAAAGATTTTATAAGCATATTGGGTTATTGTTTGCGTTTTATTTCTGCTGTTAATAACACAAATTCATTTTAGCACTAAATTTATTAACTCGCGTTAACACAGCACGCATTTTCTGTTTGATCCGTGGCATAACCCCTAGTTGGAAAAAGTGAGAGCAGTCAGACACAAAGGATGCAGCAGCAAACATTAATAGGGAAAGAAAAGGGTTGACATTAACATTAATATTCTAAACCAAAAGTGCAGTTATTGCATACAGAAGCTAACATTTTCTGTTTAACTTTTATTAGGGTCCCGAAAAAGAAAAAAAATTGCGGTTTTTCACTGAGCACATTCTCTGCAGTCTGAGCGCGACGCACTGCATCTCACTCTTGCTCATGTCTGAGGTAAATCAGTAACACCATCACCGCTTACAGTACATGTGTTTTATTGAACTAAATACATTACAATCGGCTAAAATGAATGCACAGGTTACTTTCCTGAACAAGCACGCTCCCGACCAGAGTCTGTGTTCTTCACTGTCCACGTGAATCGCGGCCCAGTTCGGCGTGGACACGCAAAATACCGGTAGTTCAATCTCTTAAAGGGGCCGCACTAAATTCCTACTCGTGGAATATGGACCTCCTCCAGGTATGGTGTGGTTCTGGTGCGCTCACTGGTACACATTACCAGTTTTTCATACGAACTGTGCCCTGCTCTGAATTAAACTGCCAGTGTAAAAACTCCCTTTATATTCGTAAAATGAGAGAAATCACTACTGTCACGGTTAATACAAAGAAAAACTGGTGCGAGGATCCAAGTGCAAAAAAGGAGATATTTATTAACAAATAAAACAAACTTAAAGCAAAAAACCACAAGGGGGGAAAAACACATACACAGAATAATAACATACAAAACACATACCAGGAAGGGTCACGGGGAAACCGGGACACATATGCTGCGTCTCAATTCGCCTACTTATACTACGTCCTAAAAGTATGTACTCTTTTTGTGAAGAAAAAGTATATACTTTTGAGTGTGTAGCAGAAAAGTATGCAAGCTTCGGGACATACTACTTCGCCATCTTTAACGGACTCTGTCGCTTAGTTACGTGCATCCCGTCACCGTTTATCTGGCCTGTCAATCATCGTCAGATTCGTCACAGTTCAAATCCTCCACATTCAGTTTAATCTCCTACCGTATCGTAGAGAAATGTAGCCGCTCGTTGATCTGCCACGTGTGGGTCTTTAATGCAGAGACTCTCCTCATGTGTTTCCAGTTTAAATATAATGATGCATTTAAAAGTTAATGGCCAAACGTGTCATTACAAAAGTTCACAATGCTGCTGCGGGTGAAATATAATGTGAAAACACTGAATAAATATATTTTTGTCAGGTTAAATATTGATAGATGGTCACTCAAACCCCTTTATCTAAACTTCTCTACTTAACCGTCGAACTCGCACATCCGTCATGTTTGTAGTTTTTTAACGCTTTTTATCCGCGTTTGTAGTTCTAATCGAATCCTCGTCCAACTCGCAATGGGTTATATGGGCAATATCAGCCGTTAGAGTGCCCATCGATCCATACTGTGAATTCGGACCGGAAAAAGTAAACCATCCGGGAATCTTTGGAATACTCTTTTCAACATACTACGATTTGGGACATACTAATTCTATTTTCGAATACTATTTAGGATGGATAGTATGCGAATTGGGACGCAGGGATAGACAGTACAGCGATCCGACCAGGACTGACAAGAGGGAACAGGTGTGACAAATGAAACCAATAACGAGATAACAAGGGGGGAGGGATCTTACAGACACGAGCACATGCTCAACATATCAAAACACACATGTGCACACAAGACAGGACAGGCATGTGACAACTACTTACTCTTAATTTTTAAGTTTAGGCTTAAGAGACATGATCAATTTCTTAAATAAACATCTATGGCCTTTGATAGGTCTAGTCTTCATGCTGTATTGATTATTATTGAATAAGTATGGTTTCACTAATAATAAATGTACATTTGCATAAAGCATGCATATTTTTCCAAGCCAGAGTATTAAAAACTTAATTTAAACTTAATTTAAGATACATTTACAATTGCTAAAAATGTGCGATTAAATTGTGATTAATCGCAAATTAACTCATGACAATCATGTGATTAATCGCGATTAAATATTTTAATCGATTGACAGCCCTAATTTTGAATTTCTATTTATTAAACAAATTTCCTTCATTGTATCAACTCAAATTTTTAATTTCAATAAAATCAAAATTAAGGCAACCAGGTTACTTACTTTTTTAAGTTTAACCAACAAAAACCAAGATTTTTTTTTTTTTTTTTTTACAGTGTAGAGGGTGCTAATTTGCTAAACTCCTTTCAGAAAAAGCAACCCCCCCCCCCCTAAACTGAAAGCAAACACAAGCCTATGATCATAGCTGAACTATAATATAAAGACTAGAAACGATATGAGGGTTAAATCAATGATTGATAGTTTGTTGAGGTCACGGTCCAACTGCATACGTTTGCTAGAAACTTGGGATTTTTAAAGTCATTCTGTTTCTTTCCTTTTTTCTTTATATAACTTATTTAACATGTTGTCATGTAGACTTGGCGTACAAGTCTTGAGAAATATCAAACAAACAAAACTGAAAGACAACAAAAGGTCTTTATGGCAGAAATATGTATTGCATCAGCATGTCCAACATTCCTCTGCAACGCCCAGGGCTATATTCCCAATTTTCTCCCAGCAACCCAAGTCTCCATGGAAACAAGCCAAAAAGTTTCAACCCTTATTATTATCCAAACACCTTCCGAAAGATCCTCAGAGCAAAACTGCCTTGATTCCCTATTCACTGCTGCAGGTTGCATTATACGTTTTTTGTCTTCTGGCCTGGAGCACCCCAGTGGGCCAAACTGAGACTACCTGACCTGAGAGAGCAGAACCTTAGCTGGCCCTCAGGGCAGTGGAAAATGGGCCAACTAGGGACTCTCCTCAGGGGTTTAACAAGCCTCCATGGGCCCTGTGCAGCTGGAGCTCTAAAGACTTTCTGATAACAAGTTCATTACCGACAGTTGTGAGTAGACAGATGAAAGTTCTCATTTGAGAAAGTTGTAAGTGCAATGTAAAAAATGTCACAAATAAGTGCTAGTGTTTTTGATAGACAACTAAAAATGCAAAAAATTCTCAAAGTACAATGACTGGTCAAATGTAGAAACCATTAAAAATCATATGTTTTTCACAAACTGGAAACTCTATTGAGGTTGTGCTAAGAAAGTGTTATCACTCTAGCAGTTGCAACTGACCCTATTTTATATATATTTATTAGAGAAGCATATATAGATATAACTTGCACAACACTGCTCACAGGTGCTAAATCACTGAAGTAACCATTTAAGGTTATCATGCAATCTCAGTGTGAACATTTTTATGAATATAAACTTAGCTAGCTATACCAAGCTAATTAAAAAATGGTAACTTGCTAATTTGCTAACATGTTAACAATAGCACGGTATACCACTTGCTTAATAAGTGGTATACCGAACGTATGGATTACTGTAGTTATTGCTGTATGTGCTGTTTGATGCCTTAACTCTTAGAAACCCAAATGAGTTTTAATTAGCAGAGATTGTTTATTTGTCTGTGTTCATCTGAGGATATAAACATCTTGTATACATCTCGGATGGCAATAGGGTCAAAGACGAGTAAACGGCGAGGACATTTCTGCGCGCACTGTATTTTCAGTGTAACAGTTACAGAATACTAGCTAGAGACATGTGAAAATGAATGTGTTCAAGAGAAATGAATGTGTTCTAAATCAGTTTTTTTTTTAAAGTTTTTATTTTTCATTTTTTAAAATGAAGGTTTCTGAGTGATATCAGATTCTATTTGTGTTTTTATTGTACTTCCCCTGTAACTACATGAAACAAGAGGGGAACAAGAGCCACTTTAATTTAAAGCCTGCAGATTCATACTCACCCTGTAATACACGGATAATTACCCCTTAATTAAAAAATTCTTACAGTATAAATAATAATTTGTACATTTTCCTAATAGTTACCCCTTTATTCCCCCAATATTACATATTGTTCCCATATACTTACTTTATAGTTACACTATAATTACCGAAAGTTATGCTGTAAATTCACTTTAATTATGCAGTACTTTCCGGGCCGTAATCTAAAGCATTACCGAAGTCTTCAACCCTGCTCCTGTGGACCCACTGTCCTGCAAAGTTTATTTCCAGCCTCCTTCAGCACAACTGCCTGCGTAGTTTCAACAAATGATCCTGAAAAACTTGATAAGCTTCACCAGTTTTGAATTAGGGTTGGAGCTAAACTCTGCAGGACAGTGGGTCTCCAAGAGCAGGGTTGAAAACGTCTCAGGTTACGTATGTAACCCTAGTTCCCTGAGGGAACGAGATGCTGCGTCGAAACGCTGTGAGAACGCCTCTGCGTTAATGCGTCGTGAAGCGCCTGTAGAACCATTCCATCGGAAAAAAGATCGATCGTCGGCGTGATGACGTCATCGACCGGAAGCTATAAAACGTCCGTGAAAACAAACAGGAACTAACTTCTGATAAAGCCTGAAGTAAGTGATCACGGACACGCCGGGAGTATGGCAGAGCGACGCAGCGTCTCGTTCCCTCAGGGAACTAGGGTTACATACGTAACCTGAGACGTTCCCTTTCGGGGAACTCGAGCTGCGTCGAAACGCTGTGAGAACGCTTATACCCACATCGCCATAGGACCAAGTGTCTCGTATGTGTGAAGCCGAAGCGCACACGGTTACGAGAGTACCTGTGCCCCTACTGTAGATGCCAGGTCTAGTTCGTAGAACCTGACGAAGGTAGAAGGAGACGACCAACCGGCCGCGTTGCAGATATCATGGAGGGAAGCCCCCGACAAAAGTGCTTTAGAAGCAGCCATACCCCTGGTTGAGTGCGCCCGGACAGCCAGAGGAGATGGCTGCCCGGTAGCTTCATAAGCAAGTGAGATGGCCTCGACCACCCACTTGCTCATCCTCTGCTTGGATACTGGGGCCCCCTTCTTAGGGGGTCCAAAGCAAACAAACAATTGTTCGGATTTTCTCCACAGGGCAGCTCTGTGGACATAAGTATCCAGTGCCCTCACAGGACACAGCAGATTTAACCTTTCCTGGTCTGACGTCATAAATGGAGGAGGACAGAAGGCTTGTAGAGTGATGGGGCCCCGTGGGCTCGTAGGAACCTTGGGGACGTAACCCGGCCTGGGATGTAGAAATGCTTTCACCATCCCTGGCGCAAACTCTAGACATGAGGGCCCTACTGACAGGGACTGAATATCTCCTATCCCTTTAAGAGATGAAATGGCCAAAAGGAAGATGGTTTTTAGGGTGAGGAACTTATCCGAAACCTCCTCCAGAGGTTCGAACGGAGGTCCGGACAAGCCCCTCAGAACAATGGCCAAGTCCCATGCCGGGACCCTCGAGTGCATAACTGGCCTCAACCTTAATGTGCCACGAAGGAAGCGTGTAATTAGAGGGTGTCTTCCCAAAGACACTCCACTGCAAGGGACGTGGAAGGCACCCAAGGCCGCCACGTACACCTTAAGTGTGGAGGGGGTCAACCCTGCCGAGAACCTCTCCTGCAGGAACTCCAGCACTGTACCAACCGGGCAGTTAACTGGGTCCCACTGGCGTTCTCTGCACCGTGCTGAGAAAAGTCTCCATTTCAAAGCGTACAGCTTCCTTGTGGACGGAGCTCTGGAGTGTAGGATGGTCTCTACGACCTCGGCCGAGAGACCTTCCTCTATGAGCCTAGCCCCCTCAGAGGCCAGGCCCACAGTTTCCACATCTCTGGGCGTGGGTGCAGGAATCTCCCGCCCGCCTGAGAGAGTAGATCCCTCCTGGTCGGAATCTCCATCGGAGAGCCTTCCAGGAGAGATATCAGGTCCGAAAACCATACTCGGGTCGGCCAGTTCGGAGCCACTAGAAGTACCTGGGCCCCGTCCCGGCGTACCCTCTCCAGAACTCCTGGAAGCAGGACAATCGGGGGGAAGGCGTACAGAGGCAGCCTCGGCCACTCCTGTACCATGGCATCCAGCCCCAGAGGGGCCGGATGGGTCAGAGAAAACCACTGCGGGCAGTGAGAATTCTCCGCCGAAGCGAACAGGTCTATCTCTGCTTTCCCATAAACCTTCCAGAGGAGCTCCACCACCTCTGGGTGGAGTCTCCATTCCCCGGGCCTCGGCCCCTGTCTCGACAGGCTGTCTGCTTCCTGATTCAGGGCCCCCGGGATATACACTGCCCTGATTGACAGCAATTTCCCTTGGGCCCACAGGAGGATCCGATGTGCCAATTTGTCCAACGGACGAGACTTCAGACCCCCCTGGTGGTTTATATAGGCCACCACAGACGTGTTGTCTGTTCTGACTAGTACATGGTGGCCCCTGAGGTCGGGCAGGAACTGTTTCAATGCAAGAAACACTGCGAGCATCTCTAGCCGATTTATGTGCCAGTGCCGCTGATGTTCCTGCCATAGACCCTGGGACGAGCGACCACTCATGGTCGCCCCCCAGCCCGTGAGAGAGGCGTCTGTCGTTAGCATTACGCGACGAACATGAGCCCCCAACACGGGACCCTGGGATAGAAACCCCGGGTTTTTCCACATGACCAGAGCACGTAGGCATCGCCGCGTGACTTTGATCGTGCGGAGCGGATTTCCCCTCGGGGAGAACCCCTTTGTTTTGAGCCACCACTGCAGTGGCCTCATGTACAGTAGGCCAAAAGGTATCACGTTGGACGCTGCTGCCATGAGACCTAACAGTTTCTGGAACTGTTTCACAGTGACGGCTCGGCCTAGCTTCTGTTCTTTGGCGGCTGCCAGGATCGATGCTATGCGTGTTGGCGATAATTGCGCCCGCATAATTACCGAGTCCCAGTTCACACCTAGAAAAGTGGTTCTCTGAGCCGGAGAAAGCACACTCTTCTTGGCGTTCAGCCTCAACCCCAGCTTCGACATGTGGGCGAGAACAGCATCTCGATGCTGAACCGCCATCTGCTCTGTATTCGCTAGAATCAGCCAGTCGTCGATATAGTTCAGTATGCGGATGCCCTGTAGACGCAGCGGCGCCAGAGCTGCATCCACACACTTGGTGAACGTGCGGGGTGACAGTGCTAGACCGAAGGGAAGTACACGATATTGGTATGCCTCTCCCCCGAAGGCAAACCTCAGGAACTTCCTGTGATGTGGAAGGATGGAGACATGAAAATACGCATCTTTGAGGTCTATGGTGACAAACCAATCCTCCGATTTGACCTGCGCTACAATCTGTCTGAGTGTAAGCATCTTGAATTTTAGCTTGGCCACCGAGCGATTCAATAGCCGCAGATCTAATATCGGGCGTAAGCCCCCATCCTTCTTGGGCACGATGAAGTAACGGCTGTAAAAGCCAGACTCCCTGCTGGGAGGGGGAACCCTCTCTATAGCCCCTTTTTGCAGGAGTGTCTCTACTTCCTGTGCCATTACCAGAGCCTGCTCCGGGCCCACCTCTGTAGGTAGGACACCGCAGAAAGGAGGTGGCCGACTTCTGAATTGAATAGCGTACCCCCTTTCTATTATCTGCAGGACCCAACGAGATATGTTTGATAGACGTTTCCACTCGTCTAGAAAATCTACTAAGGGAACCAGCCTCTCGAGGCTGGCCTCTGGTGTATTTTGAGCAACAAGCACAGTGCCCTGAAGCGGCGGACCGGCAGGGAACGACTGACTTGACTGCTCGGGGGCCCCCCGAAGGGGGTGCGGACCACCCTCGGGTGGCCCGCGGAGACCGACTGCGCCCCGGCATTGCGGCGGGGTTGGCAGCGCGGCCCCCCGAGGGTGCCGTAGGGAAACGGGTACCGTTAGCAGGGGTAAACACCGTTTCCCTACGGGGGGAACCACCCTCAGCGTCCTGACGCTTCTGGCGTCAGGAATGCTTCGACGAGGCCTTCTTGGCGATCAGGACTGTCCGCAGATCAGCCCTGCCCTTCGAAGGCCTCGTCTGAGAGCGTCGCCCCTCGTCCCCACGCTGAGGGGGAGCTCGGGCAGCGACGCTCTGCTTCTGTGAAGCCCTGTGTGAAGAGCTCGTACTCGGTTTGGGCTGCTTGGTGGTATCAGCAGCAGCCCCAGGGACCTGGACTCGGAGAGGGAGGAACTGCTTGAGCGCCGCAGCTTGCTTTTTCGACTCCTGGAACCTCTCGGTGACAGTATGGACTGCGTCACCGAAGAGGCCTCCAGGAGAAAGCGGCGCATCAAGTAGAAAGGCTTTCTCCCTCTCCTTGATATCTGTGGGGTTCAACCATAGGTGCCTCTCCGTAGCCACCAATGCTGCCATGGAGCGGCCAACACATCTGGCCGTCTCCTTGGTGGCCCGGAGAGCTAGATCGGCTGAAGATCTTAACTCAGCTACAATATCTCCCCCCACAGCATCACTACCGTCCAGATCCCTCAGCAGGTCAGCCTGGTATGCCTGCACGATAGCCATCGTGTGCAGGCATGCAGCCGCTTGACCCGCTGCCGAGTACGCTTTACCCACCAACGCCGACGTTGTTTTCAATGGTCTGGTGGGTAAAGTCGGGGCCTTAAGGGACGATGCCGAAGAAGGTGAGAGATGGCTCGCAAGCGTCTCTTCAACCTTTGGCATCGCCCCATAACCGTACTGTCTCAGCCCGCTGATGTTGCTATAGACCGAAGTCTGCGGGCTGAAGACACG